>NW_021703782.1:96511413-96569272 GCF_005190385.1 Monodon monoceros
GGAGGGAAGGAGGGAAGGAGGGAAGGAGGGAGGGAGGGAGGGAGAGAAAAAGAAAGGAAGGAAGGAGGTATGGTAGGCTTTCTCTCTATAGCAGCATCTTTACTCTCTCCCTTACAAGAGCCTCTTGAGGGGCTGGAGGGAGGAGAGGTACTGAAAGGGATGAAGCTGTAGATTCCTGGGCCATAGTACTCTATGTGGTCAGGAAGGAGCCCAGAGCCCTAGCCTGGAGGGGTACATACAGGATGACACTCTCCCTCTGCACATGCCCTCTATCTGAGGGCATCACCCCCACGATTTGCATCCTTGCCCCCAAGAAGAGGTGGACTCGGACACTCTAAAATCTGAATACTGCTGGGCCTTCCACTTTCAGGTTTCCTAGTGGGCACTGTGGGGAGGAGAACAAACCACAGACCAGTGTGCGGCCGGCAGCTTCCTGACAGACACACAGACAGCTGGTGGGATCCTAGTGTAATGTGGACTCGAGTCTCGGGATCCTTTTGCCTCTGAGGCCGAGGGAGATGAGAAGCTATGCCAGAATCCATGAAAGACGGAGGGAAGCGGAGTGGAGCTCAGGAGGGTACACTCTGTGGGTCTATCTGGGCTCCAGGAACATAAACAGAGAACCCTCTGGCTCTGTTTATCCGTCCCTCTTCTCACCTCTTCCCTTTGTTGCCTCCTCCTCTATTCGCTGTTCCTTCTGCTTTCTCCTTTTCCGTCTCCTGTCCCTCCTCTATCCGTCACCACACTGTCCTCTCTCTCCTACCCTCCTCTCTCTCTCTCATTCACACACACTCACGCACAATCTCTTCTCCCTCAGGACGCAGAAATGAAACACCTTTGGAGCCTTGCACCCCTAGATGAGGTTTCAGAGCCTCAGGAAGCATCTCCGCATCTCTGCCTCATATACGCCTCCACACCCACCCACCGTAAGTTCATAGGCCCATCGAATGCCTGGACTGAAAAGGAACTTGGGGCTGGCTTTACTCAGCTGTTATTCACTGCTGAGTTAGGAGAGCCTAAAACATGCCCAGGAAATAGCAGGCACTCAATACAGATGTTGAATGAATAAAGTAATGAAATGTAAGTTCTTGACCCCAGTTTTACAGGTGGGGAAACCAAGGCTCCAAGACAGCTGAGTCTCCTTCCCAGGATCACACTGTGAGTTAATAGCAGAACTGAGCTTTTGCCTCACATCTCATTTCTTACCCCCCCAACTATTGGGATTGTCAAACCCAGGCCTTTGATTTAAGGCACTGAAGGTACCCCTGTGATTCCATCCATTGCCAGCTATTAACACCGCTGCAGAGGCCACCCCCCAGCCTTGGGAGAACTGAAGGGAGGAGTCCCCAGAGAGCTGGGTCCTGGATACAGGAGCAGCCCTCCCGGCTACAGTACTGGCAGGGCTCTGACACTCGGTGAAGGCAGGCCAAGTGCCAGGCCCTAGCTGCCCAGTCCAGAGAGGGGCCGGGAGCCAGGGCAGAGAACCAGCAGGACTGGGTGTGTGGAGGGTAGTTGAACCCCTGGTCAGAGATGCTGGCGGCTCAGCAAGGTACCAGATCCAAGGTGGCCCAGAATGTCTCTGCTTTCTTTTGGATCCCTGTTGGAGCCACAGTGGAGTGCAGGCAGAATGGAACTGTCCTGCCAAGTTACAAGATGCTCAGTAGTGAGGCTGTGTGGCCCAGGGTAAGGGCATGGTCTTGGGGGTCAGCCTGACTGAGCCCAAATCCCTCCTCTTCCACTCGCTGATGTGTAGGCCTTTCAATAGTTGCTCATGGTCTCTAGGCCTCAGTGTTCCCATCTATAAAATGGGGATATAATAATGCCTCTATCCCTGAATTTTGTAAGGATTAGATATGTTATAATGTGTGACACGCTTACAACTTTGGCAGGAAAATCTACATTTTATAAATGCTAGCTATTATTATTATCATCGTGCATCTGACTATAATGCGACCACAGCCGTCTCACAGTGTAGGTTACCCCAAAGTCCCCAGGCCCCTGCTCCAGGCTTGGTCCATCTTAGACTTTCCTTCTTCCTGGCTGAAGGAAGAAGACACTTGGGAGAATCAGCAGACATTGAAGAGCCTCTGGTATAAGGGAGGCCAGGAATCCAAGGTCAGGGCTGATTTAGTGGTGTTGTGCTCTCTGAGGGATGTGTCACCCCTTTCCTGTTGGCCCAGCTTGGAGCTCCAAGTATAAGACAGCTAACTCAAATGTGGAGCATGACTCTGGAGGGGGTTCAGAATGCACGCATGCAATGCCCTCATTTTGTGATGGAAACCCGGGGCCTCCAGTGGAAAAGGTGTGCCCACGGTCACCCAGGAGGTGCCCAAGCTGGATGATAACCCAGTCCTGCGTCTCAGCCACTGGCTGCAGGGCTGCCCTGAGAAAGGCCTGGGGTTACAGAGGGTACCAGACCTAACTGTTATAAAACACTCTGTGAACATACAGTACTCCAGAAGGACCAAACCCGACACTGGTTCTCCCGCTCTGAGGGGAGGGGACTCAACTAGTCACTGTGAGAGGCAAATTAAGGCACATGTGTTTTATACAGGGCACCACTTAGAAAACTGCTTCTTCCAAAGGTTCCTGGGAATAATCCCTTCTCTTCCAAGGAGTGAGCCTTTTGCTCTAAAGGAACCATTTATTCTGATAAGATCAAAGTAATCATTAAGGGTCGTGCTCTTCTCTGAACATGCTTTTTTGTTATATATGTAGTGAGGCCCCATAATGAGTTGCTTCATGCAGATCTACAGTTGCACCCTCACGTGACAGACTAATACTCAACGCGATCCCACCTATATTTTAATCCAGTGCTTTCTCCCGACAGCACAGTGAGGCCTCCAGCCCAGCAGGGAAAAAATAAAACCTGGATTCTCCCACTTTATAACTGTAAAACCTCAGACAAGTTACTTTACTGCCCTGTAAAATGGGAATAAGAAATTCATCCAAAAATGGACTTGAGAACATAGGGAGGGGGAAGGGTAAGCTGGGACGAAGTGAGAGAGTGGCATGGACATATATACACTACCAAATGTAAAACAGATAGCTGGTGCGAAGCAGCCACGTAGCACAGGGAGATCAGCTCGGTGCTTTGTGACCACCTAGAGGGGTGGGATAGGGAGGGTGGGAGGGAGACGCAAGAGGGCGGGGATATGGGGATATATGTATACGTATAGCTGATTCACTTTGTTATACAGCAGAAACTAACACAACAATGCAAAGCAATTATACTCCAATAAAGAGGTTAAAAAAGAATAAGTGAGGAGTCTGAGTTCATTCCCTGTCAGTGGTTCCAATTTCACATATTAGGAAACTGAGGCCAAGAGAGCTGGACATGGAGGTAAAAATGCCCAAGACCCACAAGACACTTAGTGGGAGAGGCAGGCTGCCCAATTCCCAGCCCCACAATTTCTCTACTATGCCCTGGGTTCGAGTTCATAACATTGGAACCGACACATTGAAAGCTGATGTAAATGTAGGAACTGTTATAAATAAGCCTTTTGGTCCTCTTATCTCATCCACAAAATGAAGATAGTGAAAACATCTACTTTACCAGGCAGCAGGGAGAACCAAATAAAGCCACCAAGTGAGCTTGTTTTGCCGGCAGGGGAGAGATGCATTGATTCAAGAGATCACAAAGGTTTGTTTCCTCTGCTTATTTATCCCCAATAAGGATGACTGGGATGCTCCTTGAAATGCATATTCCCAGGGCCCACATTCACTGGACTCATACAGGAATGTGGCAGGAGCCAAGGCATATGCATTTTCATCAGCTTCTGCCTGGGACGACTTTGTGCCCAAGTTTGAGAATCATCAAACAAGGCTGTTCTGTGTGCCTTTCAGAGAAGATGGAAAGACCTTTGCATATAGAACCATATTTATTTCTTAGAATCAACCGATTAAGAAACAGGCCCAGAGAGGTTAAGTAACTTGCCCAGGGTCACAGAGCTAGGAAGTGGTAGCTCTGGACTTTGTACTCCATGAAGGTCTACATTTAAAGTCCATGTTGACCCCATATTGTCACTCTGTCCCTCCTTACTGACCAGAACCAGCACCTTCTGCTTCCTTTCAAGGCACGTGGAAGAGCAGAACCTCTGCTGTGTTCTCAGACTCTGGACAGCTCAGTCAGGCGTACTAATCGCCACTCTCATAGCTCTTTGCTTTCCTGACCTAGAGCCTAACCAAGAAGTCAGACAGTCCCTCCTCCACCGCAAGCTCCCCATAAGGGCCACCCACTAACGCCTCATCACGCAGCCCAAAGAACAGCAACCCATTTCCTCTTTGCTTCCCTGCCTGGGACAAACATAACAGCAAGAATCAAAGAAAGCCTCTGGAAATTAAAATGTGAAGCGTGCAGAGGTGGCCTGGGCTGATGGGCAGCCTAATTTTCCAGCTCCTTGTCCACTAGCGCACATTCCTGATGCATGAAAAGGCACATCTCCTCCACCACTCTGTCAAGCAGGGATGAGTACTACATACTACACTCCATCAAGTTTCTTCCACTTAATGTTGTCAGACACAGACCGAAACCAAAGTCCTAGCCCAGCTGGTGAGAGGGACACAGCCACTTCAATCCATGGGAAGGCGACCTGGCTGTTAAAAGGCACCTTGGATGTGAGTCCTGGTTCTGTGGCCTTTAGCAGTGGCATCCCCTCTCTGGGCCTCAGTTTCCTCATCTGTGAAATGGAGTGGTAATACCCAAACCACGAGGTCCAGCACTTCACAAGGTGTCTGGCACACAGTGGATGCTCAGTGAATACTTATAGACCAAATGGAGGAACTGATGGGTGCCTGAGAAATGATTCAGCGACACACCTAGATCAGTACTGGGCCAAGAGCAGATGACCAACGGAACAGTTGTGATGCGGGGAAAACCACTTATACCTCTCTAGCTACAGAACCCGATGTGGCTTTCCTGGCCCTCCAAGCAACCCAGTTCCAGAACTTTACAGCCCCCATACCCCCCACATCCAAAGCTGTGTTCCCTGCTAAATGACTGAATCATCTTATGAAGTGATTCAGGCTAAGGTGCAAATGGCTGCTAATGACTAATTCAGATAGATGGAATCAAGTCATAGATCCCATGTGCATTTCAGTCACTGTCGTGAATATTCAGTTCTAAGAGGGGAGTGGTCGGCACCATGACAACATTAGGGGATATTTGGGACAGGGATGGGGGATGAGTCTTTGACTAAAATCAAAGAGGCAACACCTGAGGAACCACCTTCTCTACCAGGCCAGGTTCTGATGTACCGGAGCTGGGTTTCTCCACCTTGGAACTATGAACATTTGGGGTCACATAATTCTTTGTTGTGGGGATTCTCCTGTGCTGGTTGGGATACTGGGCAGCATCTCTGGCTTCTACCTACTAAATGCCAGTAGCATCTCTGCCTCCACCAGTTGGGACAAACAAAAACGTCTCCAAACATGGCCAAATGTCCCCAATGGGGCAAAACTGCCTCCTGGTGAGAACCACTGGTCTAGAGTAAAAATAATAAAAATGCACTAACCCAGTAATACAGAACTAATCAATCCCAGGGTCTTGAATACACCATGGTATCTCTTACCACCTGCACATTCTGTTCCCTCCGTCTGGAATCTTCTCTCCCTGCCCGTCCCCACCTCACCACCTGGCAAGCCTCTACCGCTCCCCAACTCCTGGGCCATTTCCTCTGCCAAGCCTTCCAGGGCCTCCTGAAACTGGGACAGCAGAGAGATGCTTTCCACGTCTACAAGCAAGTTATGCTCGCTTAGTCACACTGTGGTTATTTCTCTGCACCCTTGAAGGAAACCTTGCATTCTTGGAGGGCAGGGTCCCTACCTTACTCGTGTTTAAATCCCAAGCTCCTAATACTGTGGCTACTGTGGCCTAGGACTGAGTAAATAAATGCAGGAATGGAACACTAACCCTTAATGATTGCCTGGGACACGTCAGGCCCACCGGGCATCTTATGTCTGCGTGTCGTCATGCCGCTGTCCATGAGCATCATGGGCTGTTATCGCCACATGTTTCTAGTGAGTAACAGACTCCCAAAGAGCAGGGAGGACTCACCAGTGTCACACAGGCAGCAAATGGCACAATGGAGCACGTACACTTAAGTCTGTGGGCTCCCGCTCTGCCAGCCTGCCCTCCTGGCTTACCACTCATAGGCTCACCTGCCTTGCTTCCTACCATAGCCGGATGGCAGAGCCCTCTGCCTTAGGGCCCTGGGGCTCCAAGGTGACCCCCACTGCTTCCTCTCACCAGGGCTCCCGACCCTGCTGGCTCTGGGCAGTGGAGCAGCAGGCAGGGCAGTGTGCGTGGTGTCGATGGTGGGTCCTGCCCCCAGCACAGCGCAGGCACAGGTGGGCTCCAGCCCAGCAGTCAGGCTCCTCCCCAGCTCTGCTTCCTGAGCAGAATATGCGGGCATTCTCAACACTCTCCTGTCTCTGGTGGTGTTATTACACTCCTTCAACCTACCCAGTAATGGGAACCTTCGGGGGCTAGAATAGAAACAATGATTTTTTTCCCCCTCTCTTAGAGTCAAGACCAGAATTTAATAAAGGTAAAATATATATATATATATATATATATACACACACACACTAAGGTATTCCAATTCCTCCTCTCTCTGTTTTTTGTTTCTTGTTTTTTTAAATTTAGTTTTAGTTATGATGTTAGATTGACAGTCCTGAGGGCTGAAGTTTATCCATTCCAATAACAGGTCTGGTGCAGACATAGAGTGAGCCATTTTTATGCACACACACACACATACACACACACACACACACACACACACACACGCACACAGCTTGAAAAGAACAACTTCTTTTACAAAAACAAAAAGCAGCTGCAATAAACTGATCTGGGCACAGTCTGTCTGCCCCATCTCTGATTCCTGAAGGCATGTTCTCAAATGTAAACTGACATTCCAGGCAATCAATTAAGACCTTTGTTCTGATTCACTTTGTTATAAAGCAGAAGCTAACACAGCATTGTAAAGCAATTATACTCCAATAAAGATGTAAATAAATAAATAAATAAATAAATGTATGTCAAAAGTTGTAGGTTCTTTAAAAAAAAAAAAGACCTTCGCTCTGGCCAAGCACCACACATTTGATCCTACCTGCTTTCACTCAGTGTCTGTAACTGACTTCTTGGTTCTGGGCCTTCCCAGATAGAGTCCCTTCGGGGAACATGAACATTATCTTCTGAAAAGCTTTATGGCTTTGCCAACTAAAGACCTTCCAAAGTCCTGGTGAAAGGCCCCACTCAGGCCCCCATTCTGCAGAATACCATCCCACCCCCTGCTTCATCCTGAATCACCAACACTGTATTCATGAAAAGAAGTTGGGAGGGGTGGGGAAAGATTCCATGACCACAAAGAAACTTTCAGTATTGGAAGCCAACAACATGCTTTTGGGACTTCCCTGGTGGCACAGTGGTTGAGAATCCACCTGCCAATGCAGGGGACATGGGTTCAATCCCTGATCCAGGAAGATCCCACAGGCCGCGGAGCAAGTAAGTCTGTGCACCACAACTACTGAGCCGGCGGTCTAGAGCCCACAAGCCACAACTACTGAAGCCCACTCACCTAGAGCCCGTGCTCTGCAACAAGAGAAACCACCGCAATAAGAAGCCCGCGCACCCCAACGAAGAGTAGCCCCTGCTCACCTCAACGAGAGAAAGGCCGTGCGTGGCAATGACTACCCAACGCAGCCAAAAATAAATTATATTTTAAAAAAAAAAGTCAACATCCTTTTAATATGAACTATGTCCAGGATTGACTCTCATCCCAATATTATTTATGTCCCTCGTATGGAATCGTGTAGCAGACATTCTAACTGTTTTTCTTTCTTCCTGTATATTTTTGCTTCTCATCTTTATTGTAAGAAGGTAAATATATGACATAACACACTTTGCAGATGAGGAAATAAAGGCTCAAAGTAAAACTGAGTTGAATCTAATTGTATTTAACTCAATTCATGTAATCAATCAACCAATATTTACTAACTGCCTAACTAGCAGCTGGACACCATTCTAGACTCAGGGGACACAAAGAGAAACAAGATAGACATGGCCACGTGCCCTCCTAGCTGGGAAGAAATATGTGCCAAGTAGCCATATGGTACCCACAGCCATGTGGAAAGTACTCAGTGAGTTGAGCACAGCAGGGCTATGGGAGTTGAAGGAGGAGACCCAACCCTAGCACGGTCTTATAGGCTCACGGGAGGAGGTAACATCTCCATTGAGAGCTATAGGGTCAGTTGAGTTTTCAAGGAGAACAAGGTGAACCAAAGCATTCCATCCAGAGGAAGCACATGTGAATATACAGGAAAATATGGTGAATATGGATCCTTCAAAAAACTGGAAAAAAATGCAGCCTAGCTGATATCTAGATTTGAGGAAGCAGGAACATGGCCATGGTAGGTAATGAGGCTGGAGAGACGGACTGCAGGCTGGATCATGCCAGGCCTTGCAGGCCATGCTCAGCATGTGGGATTTCCCCTGATATCCAAAAGGAGCCTCTACAGAGATTTAAGCACCTTAAAAAGAGATGAGACTGGTAGGCTGGCCCTCCTCCTACTCTACTGCAAAAGGAAGAGATCAGATCTGAAGGCAGTTGGAGGGGGTTAAGAGTGGTATTGAGGGAAACTTACTGCAGCAGGCAGGACCTGTCCTGGGTGACCTACAGCTGGAGAAGCAAGGGTGGCTTGGGCATAAGGGGAAATAAGGGGTCGAGCACACTGCATGTTGTGTTTCAGGAGCAATAAACTTGAGAGGGCGGGAGTGAGATGTTGCTGGAGTAGCTGGTTGGCGAGAGACTGTGGCATCACCCATGTAACTTATTTAATAATAAAGCAGGCAGACAAGAGACGCCATCTGAAGTGGAGATTCTTGGCCCTGGTCCCTGAGGGAGAGGCTGATGACAGGTCAGACTCTTGCAGGTCCAGCACAGACTGGCCTGCCCTTCCAGAAGGCACTAAACTGTTCCGGATTGTCCATAGGAGGGGTCTGGGTCAGAGTGCAGGGGCTCACCTCTCACCTCCTGGCCCTACAACACAGACACAGACAGCACAGCCCTCCTCCCACCTCCTCTGTCGCCGTGGGTTCTCCAGGCACCCTCTCTGATGTCTGCGAGAGCAGCCAGCCCGGCCAGTGCCGAGTCTGAGCTAGGCTGACCTAGACTGATCATATGACCAAGAGCTGGGCACGCGGGGCTGGAACCCCACTGTCCTTCCTGGATTCAGAGGCTCCTCTTCCCTTCTCCCTTTCCTACCAGACTGTTTAATGATGAAGAGTGGCTTATCAATTCCCCTCCTAATTACCTGCTGTATATCCTCATGGAGACTGATAAGGAAGTAATTAGGATGGACATGCAGGGATTACAGGAAGGCAAAATATTCCACTGTCAAGATAAGGCCACTTTCCCACCACCCCCTTTCCTGACAAATGACTGAGCAGGATTGGGGTATTTTTAGAGATGGAGAAGCTGGAAGGGGAGTCAGGGAAATGGAATGGAGGAAGGGGGTGGAAATGCACGAAAGGAGCCCTGAACTCTCATCCAATTCAGGAGTCCCAACGTCAAAGCCTTTCAGACACCAGGCTGGTAGTTAAATGAGGGGCGCAGAATGGATGGGGGAAAATCAGCAGCACATACATGATGATAAATGACAACTGACACTTGGCCTCTGACACAGGGAGTTACGGGGGGCGGGGAGAGGGACGGGGACTTCATATCCCTTTCAGAAGAATCAACACAATGGAGCCCCAGCAGTGCATTGCCATGCAGGAAGGAGGCCCAGTTTTGGCAGCTCTTCTAATTTTTCCAGAGAAGCTAGAAATCCAGCTGTTGTGTAAAATTTCTCATGTATTTTTTTTTTCATTCTAGAAACCTATCCACTTTTTTTAAAGTAAAATATTTTACGAGCCAAGAAAAATGATATCTGCATGCGAGATGTGGCCTGCGGGCAGCCAGTTTGAGATGGCTATTTTAATCCAACACCTTCTTTACAGACATGGAGACTACACAGGCATTCAGAGTCAAAGAGGGCCTTGCCCATGGTCACGGAGCAAGTTTATGGTCGGCCAAGACTCAAGCAAGCTTTCTTGATGTCCCACCCTCCCGCTTTTCACAATACTAAACACTGGAGGCTGATCACAGATCACAGGAATCAAACAGGCATGTAAATACTACTAATGAGTGTGAGCAGAGATATCCAACTGCACAAAGAAAACTCTACAGCGGGAAATGAAGAAATCACTTCCTGTGGTGGTTGTGGAGGAAGGAGGAAGGGTAGACAAAAGGCTTCATATGCAAGAGACTGAACCATGGATTGCTTCCGTATGAGAATCTCAGAGCACCCACTTCTGTATTAGCGGGTTGAGACCGGGGACATGGGCACAATCCCAACCCTTTAAGCAGCTGGTAGACTGGAGCGGGGGCAAGCAGACCCATAAATTGATAGGGGTGATAAAGTGTTGCAAGTGCCAAGAAAGAATCTTCAAAGAAACAGGGCCAAAAAAAGGGGTGTCTAATCTATGTGGAAGTGATGATGACAAGAAGATTCTCAAAAATAAAATGACACTTAAGATGGAGTTTGAAGGATAATTAGTTTACCATGGATAGGAGCAATGACTTATAGGTTAACTCTCAAGGATTAGGACATATGAAACTGAGTGGAAAGCATGGATTTCAGGCAATGGGAGCATATAAACATCGTCCTGAGATGTAAATGCAGGGGGAGTATATGTAGCTGAGAAGCAGAGGTCATTTTAGCTACAGTATTTGTTCAAGATGATAGCCTTGAGTGGCAGGGCTGAAGAGGGAAGTCAAGCCCACACCTGACAAGGCCGAGTGTGCCAAGCAAAGAAGTATGTATATGTTAGGCAGGAAATGGACAGCTGCTGAAAGTTTGTGAACAAAGACCAGAGGTGATGACACTACAGGTGCTGTGTCTGGGGAAGAGTCATGTATAGAGTGAACTGGAGGGTAAAAAGCTGATGCAGAAGCCTCTTGAAAGGTTGCTAAGAACTCAAAAGTCCTCGTTCAATGACTATTTGTTGAACAACTCTCATGTTCCAGGCACTATGCTAAGAGCTGGCGATCCAGTGATGAAGAAAGCAACCATTCAATACATGTCTTGCACACCCAGCATGTATAAAGCACCCTTTGAGAAGAGGGTTTCAGCCTCTTTCACTTGACAGCCAAGCACAGAGCTTGACACAGAGTAAGTGCTCAGTGATGGTTTGCTCCATCTAAGTAGACAGGTCCAAAGGATAAATCGAAGGACCAAGTTTGAGTAATTCCAGCAGAGCTCAAAGGCATGGCTGAGAGAGAAGATGCATGGTGGGAGAAAAGATCTCTGATTCTGAGATCAGGATTCTGGATTTCTCTTGAGTCTTTGTAATTGTTATACAACCCTAAACGATTCCCTTTCCCAGCCTGGGGGTCAGTTTCCACATCTACAAAATTGAGGAGCTTGGGGAAGTTCCAAGCTTCTATGTCCCAAAAGTCATATGTGAAATTGAAATCATGGTAAAATGGGGTAGACTGAGACGGAGGAAGAGAGTATAATATGTGCAAAACCTCTGAGTCTGGAAAAATAGAGTGCCGCAAAGAGGAAGGAGAGGAAAGCTAGATTCGGGAACCTTTGGGGCTACTCAGAGCTGTGGAGCTGCATATCTGCCAACTTCCAGAATCATCTCTCTACCTTGATCTGCCCCTGTAAAGATCTCAGGTTGAATGGCCAATGCTGTTTCCCATCACTTGCATTATTATAATTACTGAGTTCATTGGTCTTCTCTAGGTATTCCATACATTGAAGAAAAGCACTTTCCTGATGACTGTTAATTAATCCCTCACCACCCCTGGGCATGGTAGAGACTGCTGAGAAGCCTCATTTTTCATCCCAGGGAAATGGGCACAGAAAGGGGCTGAAGGGCCACTCAGTCAGGCTGAGGCTGAGTCGAGACTGGAACCTGGGGTCTTTCTACAGCCATTCATCACCAGCCCCAGGGTTAATGCAGCCAGAGAGGCACAAAGTGATTGAGTGAATAAGCAACGAGTCACTGCAAGAAGAAAGCGATGGCGAACCCTTCACAGAGTGGGTGATGAATAGGAGTCTCATGGAGAGAAAAAGAAGAGTGGATGCTCTTTGGAGACTGAAAGGGAAACTGAAGGCTTGGGTACCATCCCAAGGAGTCTGGGCCTATAGGAGATGTCTCCCCAGAGAAAGGTAACCTCTGGTAAGAGGATCATAGCAGGTTTACCTCTAGTTGGGAGCACCAGGGATGGGTAACCTTCTATAGGAGGGCAGGGAAGACTTACAAAAAGAAGAGGTATTTGAGTTGATTGCCCTTAAAGAACTACAGGTCAAAAAAAAAAAAAAAAAAGAGCAGACATGGGAAGCTACTGTCACAGCTCTGAGCAAGCCGCAGCTGCACCGCCTTCCTCAGGATAGGCAGTTAATTTGTCCAACTCGCTGCTCCCAAGTCTCTAATTTTTTAACATGCATTCAGAGTCCCTGTCCCTGATGGGTGAGGGTGAACTAGGATAGGGTTTTAAAGGAACAGAGGGGAGGAGAACCACCCAGAAAGTGGGAGAAAAAAGAAACCCTGCTCTTTTTAAGCAACTAAATGACGAAGGAGGGGAGCACGGAGTGAAGGTGAAAAGAGGGGCCACGTGCACTTACTTCTCCAAGATCACTTGGCAAGAGGTGCAAGCTCTCAGGACTCCATGTAAAGCGGGCTGTGCTCGGTTGCCGCTGAGGTCATAAATGCAGGGCCCAGGAAAGCCAGGAGACTGTAATGATAATAGCTTCCACTTATTGTTTACTGTGTTCCAGGAATGGAGCTGGACACTTAAATAATAATGGACATGATGACCGTTTTTAAGCACACACTGTCCTGGGAGCCTGGACTTGGCCCTTCTTGTACACTAGCTCTTTTAATCCTTAATCTGCCCTGTGAAGTATGAACTGTTAATCACTGTTAAATCTAAGCAAAGAAACTGGGACTCAGAGGGGTTATGTAGTTTCCCTAAGGTCACCAGTGACGGCAGAGCATGGACTCAAGCCCAGGACTTCGCAACCCCACGGCCCTTGCTCCTAACCTCTATGCACCCATTTGAGCACTTACTTGTCTGTACCTACAGCTTCTCCATTACCAGGGAAATAAGCTGATGAGGCCAGAGACCCTGAAGGAGAGATCCCCAAGGGAGCCTGGCTGCCCCCATCACACCCTCCCACTAGGTCACTCCAGCCAGTTTCCAAGAGGGAATAAAGGTGGTAAAGAACTCCTTCACCTTTTTTTTTTTTTATAGCCTCTGCCTAAGCCTGCAGGAAACCCACCTGACATGGTTAAGAATGAGTCCATCTGAGACACAGAGTAAGAAAGCTTAGCCAGATGTTGGGGACGGATGGAAACACAGAGCAGAGTTTTTCACCCTGGGCCCCTCTCCAAAGCCCCTGTAGGTTGGTTCCTGGAGGACTCCCTGGGGACCGATGCCAATGCAGAGAGCAGAAGGGAAGAGAGAAAGGCGTCACACCTTGGACTCCGGGAATGAAAGCAGCCAATGGCTCACAGCCCCCCATCTGGACTTCAACACTTCAGCCTGACCTTTGGTGCAAGATCCTGCCTCCACCCAAATAACCTTTTCTCTGCCCCCTCCTCACCACGCCCCTCCTCCGTGTCAGCCTCCAAGAACACAAGTAGGGACAGAGACCACAGCAGAGATGGTTCATGCTCCACCTCACACCCTGAAAACACAATCCTCCCCTCTCAGCAGGAAGAGAATCCCCCAAGTTTAGCTGGGCAATTTCCACCTTCCCTTGGAGCTGACTGTGACCATACATCTGAGTCCTGGCTACAGGGATGTAAATGGAAATTAGTTGAACTTGACCTAATTAGTTTAACCCTAACCCCGAAATGAAATGAAGAGGACACGCCCTTCTCCTGGACTCTTGTCCTTCACATGGCTAAATTTTGGACACAGTGGATGCTGCTGGGACAACCGTGTTGGTCTAGGAGGTGAATTTGAGAATGCAGGCCACGTGCAACAAAGCAACAAGGTAAAAGGACCCAACACAGTGTCCTACATCAGAAACACCTATGAGAGAGGCAAACATCTCTCTTGTGTAAGCCACTGGAGTGCTGGATTTCCTGTTACTTGTAGCTTAATCAATACTTACACAGAGAGAAGGGATTAGACGGTGAAGACTATGAATGTCTTGATTGCAGGAGTCACATTTCCTATGTCATGTGTTTATCCCCAAACAGTGCAGGTTAATAGAAGGAATAAAGTCTTGGGAGACAGACTAGAATTCCAATAGGTTTCTACCACTTACTAGACAGCTTAACTTACCAAGCCTCAATGTTCTCATCCATTAAATGGGGCTCTGAGGGTTAAATGAGATAAGCTATACCCCGATGGAGGAAGGGCTGTGTCTGTCTTGATCACTGGCATATCTATCCAGCAACGCTAGCAAAATGGTATTGGTACATGGTGAATGCTGGATAAAGAACTGATAAATAAATGGGCAGGGTGCACCAAGCACGTGGCCCATCGTGGGTGCACTCGGAACATTGTTAATCACCAACACAGTACTAATATACCTTCCCCATCGGATCTTTTGAATATAAACCAAAAGACTATCAAACACGGGAAAAAAAAAAAAAAAAGCTCGGTCTGTGAGTTAAATGTCTGAGTTTTGCTGCAAAAACACTTAGGAAGGGTCTCTTTGCCCTTTTAAAGTTGGAAAGCTGAAGGATAATTACCTTCCTCTCTCTACAACCTTCCAAGAACATTTCTCCTCAACAACTGCTCCATTTATGCTCCCTTTAATTTTCACAGATATTCTAAGATGCTAATTTTCTTTCAGACTTCACCAGGCAGGCTCCTTGGCTTCTACCTGAAAGGGACAGAACCCCCAAATCTAGAAAATATAAGGCCCACTGTGAGGGAGTGGGTCAGCTCCCTGCCACCAAGGAGCCTGTAGACTTAACACAAAAAGTAAAGACAGGAAGAAACAAACTCCTTTTTGCTTTTTGAGAACTTGCTTTGTCTCATAATAAGAGTAAACAACTACTTACCAGACATCTATGCTATGGCAGGCTCTATGCTAGATGTCTTACCATGGGTTCTCTTATAACCCTCACAACAAGCCCACACGAATGCAGGCTCAGCCTATTTAATGGATGAAAAAATGGAGAAAATGGAGGTTCAGGGAGCTTAAGCTGCTCACCCAAGGCAAGAGCTGATGCCTGCCCACACACAGAATGGTGTATGAATATTTACAATCGCATTATTCACAACGGCCAAAAGGCTACCCAAATGCCCATCAACTGATGAATGATCAACTAAATATGCTACAGCCATACAATGGAATATTAGATGGTCTTAAAAAGGAATTTACTGACACATGTTACAACATGGATGAACTTTGAAAGCATCATGCTAAGTGAAAGAAGCCAGTCGTAAAATACCACATATTATACCACACATTATATGATTCCATATATACGAAGTGTCCAGGGAGTACATTCGTGATTCCTTACGGACGTATTCACTAAAGGGCATGGGGTTTCTTTTTGAAGTGATGCAACGTTCTAAGACTGACTAGTGATGGCTGCACTGGTGAACACACTAAAATCCATTGAACTGTATATGTTAAATGGGTGAAATACAGTACGTGACATAGCTCAGTAAACCTTTTTTTTTTTTTTTTAAGCTGATGCCTGAAACCATGTCTGGAAGGTTTCCAATTCCTGTTTATTCCACCTCATCACCTTGCCCTTGGCATGTGCCACCTCACTGAATTCTCAGGATGGTTCTGTGAGGTGTGGATGACTGTTCTCATTCCATAAATGAGGAAATTGAGAGACAGAGTGGAAAAATAATGTGTTCTCTTTCCAAAGGCAATTTTAATTTACAGAAAAGAAAACTGATTTTCTCAACATCTCCATATAGGAGGTACCCACCTGTGTTCATTATAAACAGAGAATCTAAGCCAGAACAGATCCTAAAATGATCTAATCCAGTGATTTTCAAATGGCCCCAAAGTGTCATCCCTTAAAGACGCCCATGAAGGTCTTCAGGGGGATTGCAGGGGGACTGGGAGGTTCAACAGAGCAGTTTTTAAATTCTATTTTACATGCTGGGCTTCCATATAAGATTTTTATGGAAAATACGGATAAGATAGTTTGGAAGCCACGGATCTTGTCCAATTTGCTCATTTTAAACATAAGATTACACATGAGAGAAAAAAGGTCTCTTTTGAGTCACGTGGTGAGTTAATATTAGGGCTGGGCAGAGGGCTAGTTTTCCTCCCCCTCCAAATCACAGGTTCCTCGTAGCCCAGATTAATGGCCTGGAGCAAGACGACGAGGTTGGAGAACTTGGTTCCATTCACCAACTCATGTTCCAAACCAGAGGTCAGCAAACCTTTCTGTAAAGGGCCAGATGGTAAATATTTTTGGCTTTGCCTGCCCTGGTCTCTTTAGCAATTCACTTGGCCATTGTAGTAGGAAAGCAGCCACAGACAATACATAAAAAGGGGTGTGGCTGTTTCAAGAAAACAGATAGGGGAGGAGGGCAGTTTGCTGACTCCTGCCCTGCACAAAGCCCTCACTGTCACTCATGTCTCTCCCCAGGGATAGAAGGGGCAGCATATTGAGGGAAGTGGCTCCCCTCAATGCCTTTGTTAGAACTGCCTCAGGTGGCAGTGTGGTTGGGTGGAAAGCCCTGTACCTGGAGTCAGGCAGATTTTCAGGTCCAGATATCCAGCCCATTACCTCTGAGACAAGACTAAATCAGCCACCTCTTTGAGCCCTTTCTTTTACTTGCAACATGGCGACAACAGCGTTCGCCCTAGGGGATGTTGCAAGGATTACACGGAAGCGGTAAATCAGGGCTGCCTTTAACAGTGCGGAAAATAATGATGATCAGCAAAGCCAGCCCCACTTTCCGCCTTCATCTCTCATCGTTCTGCTTCTACCCAGCTGTCTCCCTGTACTCACGCAGCACCAGCCACAGTGCCCACCTTGCTAAGTTCCTTTTACACCCTCTGCTGCTTTACGCTCACAGGGGCCTCTCCCTGGAATGCCTTCCCCCAGACCTTCCTACAGCTCGTTCTTCTCATTTTCCTAATTTCCACTCAATTGCTACTTCCTGGCAGAGTTTTCCTGATGACACTATCTAAATCAACAACCCCCACTTTACCCTGTACCTCCAGGCACTCTATCACATCACCCTGCTTTACTTTCTTCATAGCCCTTCCCGCTACCTTAAATGCCAACACTTATGTATTTATTTACTTGTTTATTGTCTGTTTCTCTCTATGCTCCATAAAGATCTTACTGGATTCTTCTGGTTTCCTAGAATCAAAATGCTGGCTGGAACATAGTAGGCACTCAGTAAATATTTGTTGAAAGAAAAAAAAAAGGGAATAATGATTCCCCCCCCCACTGCTACAATTTTCTGAATTGACTTCTCCACCTTAAGCTCCTGTGTTTGGGGAGTACTGGGCTTGAATATAATATAAACACCTCCATGTTAGGAAGGTCAATCTAATGATATACCCCTCAGTTAGGTACAGACTTACTTGGAACTCAGGTACACTGTTTGGAATGATCTGGGTCTCTAATGACATTAATTGCCAAGAGCTGGCACTGCACCCAGATTGCAGAAAGGCCATTTCATTAATCTCCATATTAAATTAGACCTTCAAGCATCCTTGAACTCCCTCCCTACTTACATTTTGCTGATAGAGAAACTGAGGCTCAGAAAGGAGAATGGACTTTCTCACAGTCTTCCTCTTCACTGAATGAGGAACCACTTAAATCAGTCAAGTCATAAAACCGTAGTGCCATAAGGTCCTTTCAATATCACCCCATCTGATAATACAGATGGAGAACTCAGGGCAAGAGAGAAAAATGGACTCGCCCAAGATCACACAGCATGTCAGTGGCAGAATTAAGACTAGAACCCGTGGCTGTCTGTACCCAGAGTTCCACCCTCCATGCTGCTCTTTGGAGAGAAACAGAAAAGAAAGAAAAGGAAAATAAATTATTCCAGGCACACATTGAGCAATGCTCATAAATCCTGACAATATTAACAATACACGACAGCTTTGTTGAACAAATTGGCAGCCAGTGTAGGCAGCTTAAGGAGGCAAGAGGTCTGGGGAAAAAAAGAAAGAAAAAAAAAAAGACAAGAAGGCACACAGAAATCTTCCCATTCTGATCTTTTCAAAGTCTGTCTATAAGACAAGGGCTCAAACCAGAGGCACTGGGGTATGGTGAGAGTTTGAAAGAGTTGCATACATGACCTCTGTGTGTGTGTGTGTGTGTGTGTGTGTGTGTGTGTGTGTGCACGCATGCTCACACAGCTCCCAAGAGACTGCATGGGTAATAATCCATTCGTAAGATGTCACTCATCTGTTATACAAATTAACCTCCAACCCCCTCATGCCGGGATTAATTTGCTCTTTGTTTCCTTGACATTCAGCTGGGGAGATCAGAGGAGAATTAAAGAAAGTTCTTCAAGAGGTGAAAAGGGGAAGTCAGGGCTTCGGGGCCCTAGAAGCCTGGGCAATTAGCACCTGCCGCCCTGCTTCCCCACGGGGACAAGGACGAAGCTTGCCTTCGTCCTTATTTGCTCCATCCTGTCTCCAGATCCCGGTAACTAATAACACTATCTCATATCTACTCTGTGCCTCGTGTGTGTTGACTGACTTGCGAGCACCTTACCAACTCCCACCAGCTGACTGCTATCACCGTCCAGCCAGCTCAGTCTTCTACAGTGTCCCCAACCTCACTGAGGACGTTTGATAATTCACCCTCCAGCCAACTGGCTTCCTGTAGTAAAGGACCATCCCCATCACTCCTCCCACTTCCCAAATGGTTTCTCATTCCTTTGTTCTGTACTCAGAAGTTCCAGGTCCCCGAGTGTCTGTGCCTTCACTGGGCTACATCATGTCGATTTCCCCCAACTGGAAGGCTGAGCTGCTGTGACAAGTTCTGCTATAACGGGTGAATTTAAAAAGAAATGCAAAAGCTTCAAGATGGCGGAAGAGTAAGAAGTGGAGATCACGCTCCTCCCTACAAATACATCAGAAATACATCTACACGTGGAACAACTCCTACAGAACACCTACTGAACGCTGGCAGAAGACCTCAGACCTGCCAAACGGCAAGAAAGTCCCCACGTACCTGGGTAGGGCAAAAGAAAAAAGAAAACACAGAGACAAAAGAATAGGGACGGGACCTGCACCAGTGGGAGGGAGCTGTGAAGGAGGAAAGGTTGCCACACACTAGGAGCCCCTTCGCGGGCGGAGACTGCGGGTGGCGGAGTGGGGGAGCTTCAGTGCCGCGGAGGAGAGCGCAGCAACAGGGGTGCGGGGGGAAAAGCGGAGAGAATCCCGCACAGAGGGTCGGTGCCGACCAGCACTCACCAGCCCAAGAGGCTTGTCTGCTCCCCCACCGGGGCGGGCGGGGACTGGGAGCTGCGGCTCGGGCTTCGGTCGGAGCGCAGGGAGAGGACTGGGGTTGGCGGCGTGAACACAGCCTGCAGGGGGTTAGTGTGCCACAGCTAGCCGAGAGGGAGTCCGGGGAAAAGTCTGGACCTGTCGAAGAGGTAAGACACTTTTTCTTACCTCTTTGTTTCCTGGAGCGCGAGGAGAGGGGATTAAGAGCGCTGCTTAAAGGAGCTCCAGAGACGGGCGCGAGCCGCGGCTAACAGCATGGACCCCAGAGACGGGCATGAGACGCTAAGGCTGCTGCTGCCGCCACCAAGAAGCCTGTGTGCGAGCACAGGTCACTATCCACACCCCTCTTCCGGGGAGCCTGTGCAGCCCGCCACTGCCAGGGTCCCGGGATCCAGGGACAACTTCCCCAGGAGGACACACGGCGCGCCTCAGGGTGGTGCAACATCATGCCAGCCTCTGCCGCTGCAGGCTTGCCCTGCACGCTGTGCCCCTCCCTCCCCCACGGCCTGAGTGAGCCACAGCCCCCGAATCAGCGGCTCCTTTAACCCCGTCCTGTCTGAGCAAAGAACAGACGCCCTCCGGCGACCTACAAGCAGAGGCGGGTCCAAATCCAAAGCTGAACCCCAGGAACTGTGCGAACAAACAAGAGAAAGGGAAATCTCTCCCAGCAGCCTCAGGAGCAGTGGATTAAAGCTCCACAATCAACATGATGTACCCTGCATCTGTGGAATACCTGAATACACAACGAACCATCCCAAAATTGAGGAGGTGGACATTGCGAGCAACGATATATTTTTTTTTTTCCATTTTTCATTTTTTGTGTGTATGTGTATGCTTCTGTGTGAGATTTTGTCTGTAGAGCTTCACTTTTACCAATTGTCCTAGGGTTCTGTCTGTCCATTTGTTTGTTTCTTTAGTATAGTTTTTAGCAATTGTTATCATTGGTGGATTTGTTTTTTGGTTTGGTTGCTCTCTTCTTTCTTTTTTTATTACTTTTTAAATTTTTTTTAATAATTATTTTTTAATTTTATTGTACTTTATTGTATTTTATTTTATCTTCTTTCTGTTTTTTTCTCCCTTTTATTCTGAGCCATGTGGATGACAGGCTCTTGGTACTCCAGCCAGGCGTCAGGGCTGTGCCTCTCAGGTGCGAGAGCCAACTTCAGGACACTGGTCCACAAGAGCCCTTTCAGCTCCACATAATATCAAACAGCGAAAATCTCCCAGAGATCTCCATTTCAACACCAACACCCAGCTCCACTCAACGACCAGCAAGCTACAGTGCTGAACACTCTATGCCAAACAACTAGCAAGACAGGAACACAACCCCACTCATTAGCAGAGAGGCTGCCTAAAATCATAATAAGGCCACAGACACCCACAAAACACACCACTAGACATGGACCTGCCCACCAGAAAGACAAGATCCAGCCTCATCCACCAGAATACAGGCACTAGTCCTCTCCACTAGGAAGCCTACACAACCCACTGAACCAACCTTAGCCACTGGGGACAGACACCAAAAACAACGGGAACTACGAACCTGCAGCCTGCAAAACGGAGACCCCAAACACAGAAAGTTAAGCAAAATGAGATGACAGAGAAACACAGCACATGAAGGAGCAAGGAAAAAACCCACCTGACCAGACAAATGAAGAGGAAATAGGCAGTCTACCTGAAAAAGAATTCAGAATAGTGATGGTAAAGATGATCCCAAAGCTTGGAAATAGAATGGAGAAAATACAACAAACGTTTAACAAGGACCCAGAAGAACTAAAGAGCAAACAGTGATGGACAACACAATAAATGAAATTAAAAATTCTCTAGATGAGATCAATAGCAGAATAACTGAGGCAGAAGAACAGATAAGTGACCTGGAAGATAAAATAGTGGAAATAAATACTGCAGAACAGAATAAAGAATAAAAAAATGAAAAGAATTGAGGACAGTCTCAGAGACCTCTGGGACAACATTAAATGCACCAACATTCGAACTATAGGGGTCCCAGAAGAAGAAGAGAAAATTAAAGGGACTGAGAAAATATTTGAAGAGATTATAGTTGAAAACTTCCCTAATATGGGAAAGGAAATAGTTAATCAAGTCCAGGAAGCACAGAGAGTCCCATATAGGATAAATCCAAGGAGAAACACGCCAAGACACATATTAATCAAACTATCAAAAACTAAATACAAAGAAAAAACATTAAAAGCAGCAAGGGAAAAACAACAGACAAGGGAAGACAAATAAGATTAACAGCTTATCTTCCAGCAGAAACTCTGCAAGCCAGAAGGGAGTGGCAGGACATATTTAAAGTGATGAAGGTGAAAAACCTACAACCAAGATTACTCTACCCAGTAAGGATCTCATTCATTTGATGGAGAAATTAAAACTTTTACAGACAAGCAAAAGCTAAGAGAATTCAGCACCACCAAACCAGCTTTACAAGAAATGCTAAAGGAACTTCTCTAGGCAGGAAACACAAGAAAAAGAAAAGAACTACAATAACAAACCCAAAACAATTAAGAAAATGGGAATAGGAATATACATATTGATAATTACCTTAAATGTAAATGGATTAAATGCTCCAACCAAAAGACATAGGCTGGATGAATGGATACAAAAATAAGACCTGTATATATGCTGGGTACAAGAGACCCACTTCAGACCTAGGGACACATACAGACTGAAAGTGAGGGGATGGAAAAAGATATTCCATGCAAATGGAAATCTAAAAAAGATGGAGTAACAATACTCTTATCAGACAAAACAGACTTTAAAACAAAGACTATTACAAGAGACAAAGAAGGACACTACATAAGGATCAAGGGATCAATCCAGGAAGAAGAAATAACAATTGTAAATATTTATGCACCCAACATAGGAGCCCCACAATACACAAGGCAAACACTAACAGCCATAAAAGAAGAAATCAACAGTAACACAATCATAGTATGGGACTTTGACACCCCACTTTCACCAATGGACAGATCATCCAAAATGAAAATAAATAAGGAAACACAAGCTTTAAATGATACATTAGACAAGGTGGACTTAATTGATGTTTTAGGACATTCCATCCAAAAACAACAGAATACACTTTCTTCTCAGGTGCTCATGGAACATTCTCCAGGAAGATCATATCTTGGGTCACAAATCAAGCCTTGGTTAATTTAAGAAAATTGCAATCGTATCAACTATCTTTCCAACCGCAACACTATGAGACTAGATATCAATTACAAGAAAAAAAATAAAAACACATGGAGGCTAAACAATACACTACTTAATATCAAAGAGATCACTTGAGAAATCAAAGAGGAAATCAAAAAATACCTAGAAACAAATGACAATGAAAACATGAAGACCCAAAACCTATGGGATGCAGCAAAGGGAGTTCTAAGAGGGAAGTTTATAGCAATACAATACTACCTTAAGAAACATCTCAAATGAACAACCTAACCTTATACCCAAAGCAATTAGAGAAAGAAGAACAAAAAAACCCCCAAAGTTAGCAGAAGGAAAGAAATCATAAAGATCATATCAGAAATAAATGAAAAATAAATGAAGGAAATGATAGCAAAGATCACTAAAACTAAAAGCTGGTTCTTTGAGAAGATAAACTACATGATAAACCATTAGCCAGACTCATCAAGAAAAAAAGGGAGAAGACTCAAATCAATAGAATTAGAAATGAAAAAGGAGAAGTAACTCCTGACACTGCAGAAATACAAAAGATCATGAGAAATTACTACAAGCAACTCTATGCCAATAAAATGGACAACCTGGAAGAAATGGACAAATTCTTAGAAATGCACAACCTTCTGAGACTGAACCAGGAAAAAATAGAAAATATGAACAGACCAATCACAAGCACTGAAATTGAAACTGTGATTAAAAATCTTCCACCAAACAAAAGCCCAGGACCAGACGGCTTCACAGGCGAATTCTATCAAACATTTAGAGAAGAGTTAACACCTATCCTTCTCAAACTCTTACAAAATATAGCAGAGGGAAGAACACTCCCAAACTCATTCTACAAGGCCACCATCACCCTGATACGAAAACCAGACAAAGATGTCACAAGGAAAGAAAACTACAGGCCAATATCACTGATGAACATAGATGCAAAAATCCTCAACAAAATACTGGCAAACAGAATCCAACAGCACATGAAAAGGATCATACACCATGATCAAGTGGGGTTTATCCCAGGAATGCAAGGATTCTTCAATATATGCAAATCAATATGATACAGCATATTAATAAATTAAAGGAGAAAAACCATATGATCCTCTCAAAAGATGCAGAGAAAGCTTTCAACAAAATTCAACAGCCATTTATGATAAAACCCCTCCAGAAAGTAGGCATACAGGGAACTTACTTCAAACTAATAAAAGGCATATATGACAAATCCACAGCCAACTTCATCCTCAATGGTGAAAAACTGAAACCATTTCCACTAAGATCAGGAACAAGACAAGGTTGTCCACTCTCACCACTATTCTTCAATATAGTTTTGGAAGTTTTAGCCACAGCAATCAGAGAATAAAAAGAAATAAAAGGAATCCAAATCAGAAAAGAAGAAGTAAAGCTGTCACTGTTTGCAGATGTCATGACACTATACATAGAGAATCCTAAAGATGCTACCAGAAAACTACTAGAGCTAATCAATGAATTTGGTAACGTAGCAGGATACAAAATTAATGCCCAGAAATCTCTTGCATTCCTGTACACTAATGATGAAAAATCTGAAAGTGAAATTAAGAAAACACTCCCATTTACCATTGCAACAAAAAGAATAAAATATCTAGGAATAAACCTACCTAAGGAGACAAAAGACCTGTATGCAGAAAATTATAAGACACTGATGAGAGAAATTAAAGATGATACAAACAGATGGAGAGATATACCATGTTCTTGGATTTGAGGAATCAACATTGTGAAAATGACTATACTACCCAAAGCAATCTACAGATCCAATGCAATCCCTATCAAACTACCACTGGCATTTTTCACAGAACTAGAACAAAAAATCTCACAATTTGTATGGAAACACAAAAGACCCCGAATAGCCAAAGCAATCTTGAGAACGAAAAATGAAGCTGGAGGAATCAGGCTCCCTGACTTCAGACTATACTACAAAGCTACAGTAATCAAGACAGTATGGTACTAGCAGAAAAACAGAAATATAGATCAGTGGAATAGGTTAGAAAGCCCAGAGATAAACCCATGCACATATGGTCACCTTATCTTTGATAAAGGAGGCAAGAATATACATTGGAGAAAAGACAGCCTCTTCACTAAGTGGTGCTGGGAAAACTGGACAGCTACATGTAAAAGAATGAAATTAGAACACTCCCTAACACCATACAGAAAAATAAACTCAAAATGGATTAAAGACCTAAATGTAAGGCCAGACACTATCAAACTCTTAGAGGAAAACATAGAACACTCCATGATATAAATCACAGCAAGATCCTTTTTGACCCGCCTCCTAGAGAAATGGAAATAAAAACAAACCAAAAAAAATGGAAATAAAAACAAAATAAAAAACAAATATTTGTAAATGAAACTTAAAAGCTTTTGCACAGCAAAGGAAACCATAAACAAGACGAAAAGGCAACCCTCAGAATGGGAGAAAGTATTTGCAAATGAAGAAACTGACAGAGGATTAATCTCCAAAATTTACAAGCAGCTTATGCAGCTCAACATCAAAAAAAAACAAAAAAACCAATCCAAAAATGGGCAGGAGACCTAAATAGACATTTCTCCAAAGAAGAGATACAGATGGCCAACAAACACATGAAAGAATGTTCAACATCATTAATTATTAGAGAAATGCAAATCAAAACTACAATGAGATGTCATCTCACACCGGTCAGAATGGCCATCATCAAAAAATCTAGAAACAAGAAATGCTGGAGAGGGTGTGGAGAAAAGGGAACCCTCTTGCACTGTTGGTGCAAATGTAAATTGATACAGCCACTATGTTGAACAGTATGGAGGTTCCTTAAAAAACTACAAATAGAACTACCATACGACCCAGCAATCCCACTACTAGGCATATACCCTGAGAAAACCATAATTCAAAGTGAGTCATGTACCACAACGTTCACTGCAGCTCTATTTATAATAGCCAGGACATGGAAGCAACCTAAGTGTCCATCAACAGATGAATGGATAAAGACGATGTGGCATATATATACAATGGAATATTACTCAGCCATAAAAAGAAAGGAAACTGAGTTATTTGTAGTGAGGTGGATGAACCTAGAGTCTGTCATACAGAATGAAGTAAGTCAGAAAGAGAAAAACAAATACCGTATGCTAACACATATATATGGAATCTAAGAAAAAAAAAGGTCATGAAGAACCTAGCGGCAAGATGGGAATAAAGACGCAGACCTACTAGAGAATGGACTTGAGGATATGGGGAGGGAGAAGGGTAAGCTGGGGCCAAGTGAGAGAGTTGCATGGACATATATACACTACCAAACGTAAAATGGATAGCTAGTGGGAAGCAACTGCATAGCACAGGGTGATCAGCTCGGTGCTTTGTGACAACCTAGAGGGGTGGGATAGGGAGGACGGGAGGGAGGTAGACACAAGAGGGAAGAGACATGGCGACGTATGTATACGTTTACCTGATTCACTTTGTTATACAGCAGGAACTAACACACCATTGTAAAGCTATTATACTCCAATAAAGATGTTAAAAAAAAAAAAAAAGAAATGCAAAACACTAGGTCCATACTCAAAAGTGTAAACCTTCCATTTTCCCCCTTAGCTGTCTGTTTGTTGCCACTATTTGTATGAATCAATAAGCCACGTAACATTATTTTTGGAAAGAAGAGCAATATAGATAAACACATACATAAGAAGAGTGCTAACGTTGAATGAATGAAGATGGATCTTAAAAATACCATATGCAAATCACACTTAATGTGAGGCTTCCAAGGAATCATACACATCCCTCCTGCACCTCTGCCCCATGCAACAAATTACCGTGAATTCCTACATGAGTTCCTATAGTACAGATGGGTCCACAGAACGCAATGGGAGAAAAGCAGCCAGAAATTAAATGGCTTCTTCAAGGAATTAAAATTGTTTAGTTGCAGGGCAATGACCTGTGACTTCTGGGTTTCAGAGATCAAAATCCTTGCACATTTGTCCAAGCTACCAATCCTAGAGAAGTTATAACAGAGAGCAATGAAAAGAGAGGTAATTTTCATGTGTTTATTATGCACCATATGTTGCACAAGACCATGTGAACAATCATGCCTGGCACTAGACAGAGTGGTTTGCAAGCATTACTATAGTTCTTTCCATTATCTTAAAAACACCATGAAGTAAAAGTAGTACAGTACACCCATTGTTCAGGTGAGGATATTGAGAGAGAGAAAGTGACTTTCTGGAGACAGAATAGCTTTTAAACCTAGTCAGTACCTATGTCTAACTCCAACCCTTGTCGTTTTCACTGTTGAGATTCTCTCTTAAAAGAAGCAGATATCAGGTAATGAGGCATCACAACGGGGGGAAAAGTGGAGAATTCTCCACAAATAACCAACAAGTAGCGACTCTGTTTTAAGTGAAAACGCTGTGTAGGGCACGCTGAGTAAGCTCAGAGTCAAGGGGAGAAGCAGAAGCACACACAACTAACCTAATATCCAAGGAGGATCAAGGGCAATGGGCTGACCAGTGCTCATGACCTTGGGCAAGCGGATCTAGTGGAAATAGTAAGTCAGCTCATTTTCCCTCATGCAGCTGAAGTGTTGCCAAGTATCCATCTGAATCTAATTCTGTTCTTATTCATATGAAAAATAAAACAAATACGGAGCCACTGACTCACTTATCTATCTATAATTTTACAATGTGTAATACTTTGTAATCATCCTTTCATCTTCACAGACTACCCGGAGAGAACAGGAGGGTTAGGAAAGGTTCCCATTTTGCAAATAAGAAAGTGAAGCTACCAGTACTCTGTGTAATAGCTGACGTTCCTTTTATATTATTATTTTCTACTCACATTAGCCTTTAGGACATCCTAATATCCTGAGTCACATTGAACATAATCTTAACAGATGTGTCTCCCCCCCAATCTTTTAGTTCCCCAAATAAAACATGCCTACTTATTCCTTCTGGATCTACACCTAAAGACTCCCTTCTTTAAGCAGACAAGCACTCAAGCCCAAGCTCTTCTCCATTTACCTGTTCATCCATCCATCCATCCATCCAACCAGGCATCTGAAAATCTGTCCGAAAACTTTTTCAGATGGAGTACCTTGTGATGGGCACTCATAAGACAGGGTCCTTGCCCTAAAGGGCTTAGCAGCTAATTGTAAATATAGATGACATTTGTAACATACTCTGAGACATAGAAGAAAGTGATAAATGCACTAGGGTAAAAAAGACGAAGATCTATCTCTGTGCAAATGCAGGTAAAGGAGAGGGGGAGAGCAGGACAGACCTCACCGCAGAGGGGCGCTCCCACTATGCACCCAATATGTGTCAGGCATCACACTAGGCACATTTCATTTATCGTCTTTCTTTTAACAATAAGATAAATCAATTATATAAGATAAATATAAAGGGAGGAGTGTCTTCTCTCCCCCACCCCCATCACAACCACTAATCTCCCAAGCTTTAGCTCTTAAATGGATTGGCGAGACCTATGAAAATGTTTGGGTCACCTTCACTTTCAGGCTGGGTTACTGAAATCAAACAGCACATCCCTCCCTTTTCTACCTCTCCTGACCCCACAGATGGGTGGATAAATTCATGGATAAATTCAATCACCCAGCTTTGATGGCTCTCTCTCATCAACCACGAGAGTTCATGCAGCTATCCAGAGATATTTAGACCTCACAGTCTGGACTGGCTGAGAGGTGATGATGGAGGACGTGTAGACCCCATTTTGGGCTGCTGTTAAGCTGCTGGTTTCATCCCAGCCTTCCCTCAAGCACTGCAAAGTATCCCTCCAGGTGATCTTGGATCCCTCAGGAGAAGGAGAGTTGATAGGCATGGCAGGATCCAGGTATTGCTGGGTTCCTGGCTACAATACTGCCAATCCCGTCATTTTGCTCTTAGCAACTGGTATTAGTACTTCCCATTTTGCCAATGAGGAAACCAGGGCTCCGAGTGTTCCAGGTCACAGAACTTTCAAGGAATAGGGTCAGGATAGGAATGTAAAGGAGTCTAACTTCACAATGACTGATATTTCTACCACATTGCAGCTGAGATTTGAAAGGTACAGATGATCCTTGTATATTGCAGAGGCAAGAGGAGGCATGGTAACAGACTCACAATCCCAAAGGTCCACTGAGATACACCTCTCTCTCTCTCACACACACACGCACATAAGCTGTTGCCGCCACATCTCCAATGTCATCAGACCAGCAGACAAACACCATGTTTTCTCCTGGAGAAACTTTTTTCTCTGTTAAGAAGCAAGAACCCAGCAGCTTCCCTGAGACCCATTTTTCATACAATTAATGTCAGGCCTCCCATGTTTCCTAATGAAATCTGACACTAATGGAGAAAAATGGATACATTAATATTGAGTTCATTAGTAAATAGATTACCCAAATGTTTGGGGTGAGGGCAGGAAGAGGATGAAAGAAGAAAGGGAAAGGGGGAGAGAGACACACATACCCACTCAGCTATTCTGACAAGAACCTCTCTGAAGACCACATGCTGATCAAATATTTATGGATTTTAATGCACTGATCTGTTAAGTCTGGAAATATTCACTCTTACCAAAAAGTAATTTTTTTGAAGAAAGACAAAGAAGACTCATCTTGATGCTGAAGCACTGTTGAGATGGGAACTGAGGCTTGTTGAGGAAAAGGTAGGGCCCAAATAGAAACCTCTATTCCCTGCATGGGAAGGACAGATGTCTCTTCTCCTGAGACAGCCTACCCCCTCCCTCACCCATACCCCTCCAGGCCAACAGAAAGATACATGGAAAAGAGGGAAGGTGTGACCATGTGGGGAGAGATATTAGCCTGGCAGGAAGAGAGGCTGTAAAAGAAAAATGCCTGTGTGCCCTGCTAAATACCCGCACCCAAAGAATCAGTCAGTTGCCTCATGGCTACCAGTCTCTTCCATGCTAAGCCCTTTGGGGGAGTGAAGCCCAAACAGCAGCAGAAATGTGTGGTCCCAACCCACAGAGCGGAAGAGTCTGGTTCTGCCCCTTTCTTGACTGCTACCTTGGACAGCTCTCCTCACTTCCTGCCTCTGTAAAAAGGAGATGCTAATGGCAGCCTTAGCCTATCTCATAGAATCGCTGCCTCCATGGTCAAATGAGGTTACCGACAGGGAACCCTTAATATAAACTGTAAAGTACCACAAAGGGCATGACAATGTTGTTTTTGGAAGAGATCCCCATCCCTTTATGTCTATATGATGAGTTAGAAAGTAAAAGCAAAGGGAGCCAGGCCAGCAGTCCCAGCTCTGCCAGCTATTACGTGTGACCTTGAGCAGCTATCACATGTGACTTTCATCCCTCTGGGCCTCAGCTTGGCCATCAGCAACAAAACCAGCCTGGACAACTGCTAGATAACCCCTCAGGACCTTTGCACAGCCTCGTGCCTATGACAACGCAGAGGAGACTTCAGGAGGAGGCTGGTCATGGTTCTGGCTTCTCTACAGACCCAAGACTACCCTTGGTTAAGGTTGGAGTGGAGAGAGAGGGCGGGGGGTGGTCTTTCAGAACTACTGTCGCTCTCACATTTTGTGAGGTGGGACATTTTGTGTCTCTTAAAGTCCTTGGGCAAGGAAATCTCATGTCATGCTCTGAGGAGAAAACAACTTAACGAAAGTGAGGACAGAAAGAAACAAGGAAATAGTCCAGGTAGAAATGGACCCCAGAGAGAGTATATGTTCATGAATCAAATAGTTTCTTTTCTGGTCGCTGCCTTTTGCTCTGTTACGGGCACTTTATTCGCTGAGATAGGAATGATCTGCCAAAACATTTTTACACACAAGAGACAGAGATACACAGACGGATGGTGAGAGACAGAGGCAGACACAGCCTCCAAGCTAGAGGCAGTGACTTTCCTCATCTTCGTGAGCCGGAGATAAAGAAAACAAAATGAGGAAGAAAAGGAAAGAAAAAAATGTAAAGTAGCAAACAATCATTGAAAAAGACAATGCCATGTTCAGAGCAGGGTCTCTGTATTCCAAACAGCAGTGACATTTCTTTAAACAGCAAGATGAACCCTTTTATATAGGCCTTTTTCATATGGGTCTCTTGCCACCCAATTTATTAGCAGAAAGAGAAATGCACGGGAAAGAAGGCACAGAGTGTAGAGGAGGATACAACGCAGGAACCAAAACTGCATTCTGTTCCCCAAATCTCCTAATGTGACTCACTAGCTCTATTGTGACAAAGTGAGAGGTCTCTGAGGAGTTCATTTCACGTCTCATCCATCCTGAGAGTAATGGGAAAATCCCGCCTTGTGTCTGCAAAATAGCACACACTGTGCGCCACAGACACTCAATTCCATTAGACATAATGGAACAAGATTGTCCCAGAAGTTGTTTTCAATTGCTTGAGTGCATCCTTCATTTAGGGAAACAAGAATATAGGAGCTGTTTGACTCAAGTGGAAGTGTGGACCCGAGTTTGCAGTGATAGCCATGGCTATTTTCTGCTATGGTTGGCTAGGTGGACACCTGGTCAAACATCACCTCTCCCCATGGCTGAAGAGGTAATCTTTAACATCTCCATTTCACGGCATCTATTACAAAGCAGCACAGAGCTATTCATTAACTGTCGTTAACCAAACACAGATCCCTGAAAGGTCCACACCCACCAAGGCATCTCCATTCTGTGAATGGCACAATCAGGTTCAGAGCGGCAAGAACGCATAAGCTAAAGTGCCAGATGGTCAGGAGACTGAATCCCCCATCCTGCCACCTCTAGCTGCTTGACTGTTGGCAAGTCACTTAGTCCTCCTGAAACTCAGTATTATCAGGTGAAAACTAAAACAAAAAGATACGTGCTGGGCGAGATAATTCAACTTAACGTGGCAAGGACGGCAGAAAGTCTGTGGGAAGCATAGAGAATTTGGGAAAGGCTAGTTTGCAGTGAATTGGAGCTTCCCAAACTGAGTGCTATCTCTGGATCCCCCTCCGCTATGTGGACTTAGAGTTGGATTTTCAGTGCCAGAAGAGGAACTCGGGGACCTCCTGTTTAACTCCTTGCGCTGTCGCTGATTCACCAGGAACATTTGGTCATTTGTCTCCCCTGGTTGAGTCCCTGTTTCTTCACATATAAAATGAGGGGGGTGGACTTGACATGTAATTTAGCAATTTTCAAACTGTGTTTTTAGAACAGAATCATTTCTTCAAACACAGCTTTATACAGAAGTACAAGCAAAACATGCCTAGCAAATGAGAGTGGATATTTTCGTGGGCATGGGGGCCACGAGCCCCACTTATACCCCTGCCCCTGCCCACCTTCAGTAGCATATGACTCTGCGGTCCTAAGGACATTCTGTGAGATCACAGAGGACAGGTGCTGTGGGAATTTCAGGAGCTTGGTTTGCTGGACAGCTCTTTCCTGACCAGCTTCCAAAGCTGGCTTCTGATCAGGAGGGCTACTGGTCATGCTTGCTCTTTCACCCTCATCACCAAAAAAAAAAAAAACCAAGACAGGGAGAGCTGATAAGAGAAGCAAAGCTTTAGGAAAGAAGAGGCAGCCAAAAGGAATCCTGTCCACTGCCATTTCATTCCCACACAGGGACAGCATACTAAGAGGCCATCCCCGTGCTGGGCTGGAAACACATGCAAATATCATTATTGTTTGTATTTGTTTCCTCTGACTGCTGTAACACATTACCACAAATTTGATGGCTAAAGCCAACAGGAATTTATTGTCTCACATTTCTGGAGGCCAAAAAATCCAACATCAGTTTAACTGGGCCAAAAAAGCAAGGTGTCAGGAAGGCTGTGCACCCTCTGGAGGCTCTAGGGGAGAATCTGTTCCTCGTGTCTTCCAGCTTCTGGTGGCTGCCGGCATTCCTTGGCTTATGGCCACGTCACTCCAATCTCTGCCTTCTCCACTTCTGTCTAAAGTCAAATCTCCTCCTGCCTCCCTCTTATCAGGATGTTTGTGATTACTTTTAGGTCCCACTTGGATAATACAGTATAATCTCTCCATCTCAAGAGCACCAACTTAATCACATCCGCAAAGACCTTTCTTCCTTATAAGGTGGCATTCACAGGTTCCAGGGATTAGGATGCAATTTTTTTTTTTTTTTTTGGTGGTGAAACTCAGGCATAGGGCTGATGCTTCAATGAATACCATCATTGCATCCTCACAAATACCCTGTGAGGTAGATCTTCTTATTTCCATCCCCATTTACAGAGATGGGAACACTGAGACTTGGAGAGGTTAAGTAACTTAACTTGCCCAAGATGGATTAACCAACCAGGGGTGGAAAGAGATTCCAGCCCCACCCACATGTATGGTTCCAGAATCACAGCTCTCAACACAATCTAGACTGTCTACTCCCTGCTCGCTGCCCACCTCCCAAGCTCATTCTACCCCACGTTAATTAGTTCTCTACCAACTTTCTCTTTCCTCCTAAACCGTGCCTTTCTTAAAGGCTGAGCTAGCACTTTCTGCAGATTTGTACCCTTCCTGCCACTGGCCTAATCCTTGGTGCCGTGAATAAATGAATAAGGGAAAAATAAAAGAAAATTAAGGAAGAAGAGATCAAGGAAGGTATGAAGAATAGGAGAAGAGAAAAGGGAAGGAAGAGGGGTGAAGGGCCAGAACTACTCAGAAAGTATCACCCGGAGAGTCTGCCACTTAGATGTTACTCCAAAAATTCCTGAAGCAGGAGAAGCCAACTCCCAAGGTGGCCCCACCATTAGTTCTAGTAGAGAGACATACGGAAAGAGGGGGAAAGGGAGGAAGAGAAGGAGGGGCAGAGAGAGAGAGAGACAGAGACAGAGACAGAGAGAGGAGACAGAGCTCCAGCATAGCACGACTGAGAAAAGAAGCCAGAGGAACTACACAACCGTCTACCCAAACACGTGGAGGGAACACCCATCCCCAAAAGCAACATTAACAAGAGAAAATTAAACCCTACACCATGGCACAGCTAATAAGGCTTCAAAGCCCTCTGCATACGGAAATGAACCCTTCAGGCAGGTTGGGAGCTAGGGCGCCTTGTGCTGAGGGTGACGAAAGCAGAGGCAGAGTGGAGATGCCAAAGCCTTAATGAGCCCCGAACCCCAGAGACCCTGTCCCTCCCCAGCTTCGTTCACCCCCAGGACCCCGGGAGTCCCCAGAGGAAAAGGGCCATGTTAACTCTGAGCACCACAGACATCTGGGGAAGCTATCTGGATTCTGGAGCACAGCAGTGCCCAGGGGTGGCCATATTAATTTGTGTGTACACACACCCTAGGCTCACACACCCCGCAGAGTGACACAGACACACAGGTAACACCTCTCCCTGCTTCGAAGCCCTGTTTCCTTCTTGCAGTTCCCCCTATTTCTTGATGATTTATCTTGTTTTCATTTCTTCATCCCCCCAGCCTGAAGCTAAGGGAAGAGGAAAGAATGAACATGGGTTTCAACTCTAGACCTAAGAGTAATGAAAAGCGTGAGGCAAGAGTGGTGGGGAGGGGAACAGCCGGTGGAAGTATTGTGAGCAATACTAATGCCAGCGCTGCCCTCCCATCGCTCATTTCTCCTAAGGGCCCCAATGCATTTTTCACCCAAACATAAATAACTTTTACTTATTTATTTTTTTCTCCAGAATGTGGAAAGCAATGCTGACACATGCAGCCTGCACAAGAGTGGAGGACGTTCCCCATCACCTCCCCTCCCAGGGCACGGACAGGTTGTGGCTGAATGAAGAGACCCAGGATCCTAAGGGAGCCAGGGTGACAGGTGGGAGGATCCATCAGAATAAAAGAAGCCACCCCAATGTTCTGCCTTGGAACTGTGTTTGCCTCAGCACAAAGGAGCCCAGGCAGGGAGTGCCTGGAGCCAAGCCTGTGTCTGGTGAATCCCCCAGCCTATAGGGCTTGCCCTTAATGCTCACTCTTTTATCTTTTTTCAGTTATTATTATATTTTACATTAATTTTAGTCATGCAACCAGTACATGCTGAGTACCTAATATGTGTCAGACATAGACTAGGTTCTGCGTGTTCTGTGGAGAAGAAACAGACAAAATCCTTGCCCTTATGGATGTATGTAGAACATAACCAAGTGTGAATCACAGCCACAGCTGCTTTATGAGAGCTCTCCATGTACCTCGCACAATTCTAAGTGCTTAAGACGTAGTAAATCATTTCATCCTTACAAAATCCCTGGATGGGAGATGAGGAAAATGTGACTCACAGACTATGAACTTGCCTAAGGTCGCACAGCTGGGACGTGGCAGAGCTGGGTTTTCAAACCCAAGCAGTCTGGCCTTTATCCAAAAACCACAACAAAACAAAACAAGGACCTACTGCACAACACCTGGAACTATATTCAATATCTTGTAATAATCTATAATGAAAAAGAATCTGAAAAAGTATATACATATATACGTATAACTGAATCACTTTGCTGTACACATGAAATGTTGTAAATCAACTAAACTTCAATAAAAATTTAAAAATTAAAAATAACTTTTTTAAGTGTATGGTTACAATCGGTGTTAAGTGCCAGAGTTAAATGAACAGCCTGCAACAACAGAGAATAACTGAGGCAGATACTTTTTTAGACAGGACAGTCAGGGAGGGCTTCTCAGAGGAGGTGACATTGAAACCGAAGGAGGTGACAGATGAGAAGAAACTGGCCATGAGGAAAGCAGGAAAGAAGCTGATTTCAAGAAAACACACACCCTTCCTTAGCCCATTCTCTTTTATCTCTTCTTCTTTCTCTCTTCTACCCTATCCCTGTACTCTGGCTCCTCCATTACTAACATTCTCCATTCTGTAGTTTTCTCTCTCCCCTCTAACACCTTCCTAGTCCCATTAATTAGTTCCCTGCACCCACTATGCAAGTCTTCTTGTGGCTCCCACTCTGGCCTATATTTTAATCTTCACTTCGCAGTTAGGCAAACTGATGGGCAGAGAAAGGAAAGGAGGAGAGGGCATGATGACGCCAGGCATCTTCTAGATTTTATCTTGTCTAATCCCCTGTGGAGACTCAGGGGCGTTATGACATTTGCCCAAAGCTACATGGCGCGTGGGTGTCAGTCAAGACTAACCTTGTGTGCACTGATTCTCTGTCCAGTGCAGTACGCTATTCCACCAGTGTTCTGGTTACTTTTCAAAAGCATTTGCAGATATCAAATCAAGGCACAGCACAGAAAACTAGGAAACTGAGTATGACCAATATAGCATTTATTAGTTTCTCAGGTAGAACCCAAAACTGCACATCCTACCAAGCTCTGAACTTGACCGCCTATTTACACAGCATTTGTCCACCAATCAACCAAACTAACACGTTCACCTGCACTCACCCTCTAGAATCCTATTATCTTAGTGCAGGAAGGGTTGCCCAATTCTCTCACTTGGCAGACACAGAAACTGAAACCAAGCCAAGAATAGAAGCTCAGTTTACTGATAAATCATTAAGCAGAAATAAACAATTAAACTGCCCTCATATGTTAAGGAGGAATGTAAGTGCCTTAGATTTTCTCCTCCACCTCCTTCTCTTGCCAGTGATGTGAATGAGTCTGCCCGAAGCCATCTCTGTATTCTCAAGGCGATGTACCTACTAATCAGTATTGAAATCACACAGATTTGGGTTCAAACTCTATCACTGCCGACTCTGACCAATTTACTTAATTTCTCTGAGCTTAACTTTCATTGTCTGTAAAATGGGGACACTCACACCTACATATTTAAGGTTGGGATGGGGAGTCATGAGAAGAACTGGACATGATGGTGACAAATAATGTGTGCTCAATACAGATGCATTCCCTTTAACATTTGGGGAAAATGAAATGCAAGGTAACTGACCAGAGTCAGAGATGCAGGTAAGTATCATCAAACTGGTCGGCGCTTACTCGTCTACCACCAACCTACAACCTGAAGGGTATCCTGCTGCTTCAGTGGTGTGTGTTACCTGAGGCAGGGTGACCTGGTATATCTGGTACCCATGAGCATCCGAGGAGCAGATTTTGGAGTGGAAATTGTGGAATATTTAATGGAGGTGCTGTCAAGAAGAAAAGGCACATGCAACATGGCTCCAAAATCATTAAGGGGCTCCCAGTTAGGAAGCATTCTCTACAATGACTAACAGACTTCAGGGAGAGGTGAATTTTTTTGAGTGTGACACTTTAGAAATCACTACCTAAACACATTATACTGAGAGCTCACTTGTAAATGGCTCTCAGTAATCAGAGAGGCACTTCCTAGTTCAGTATCTCATTTGCTCTCACCACCACCCTGGGAGGTTGTCCCTGTTATCCAAGACTGTATCAATGAGAAAACCATGGTTCAGAGAGGTTAACAATTTGCTCAGAATCACACAGCTATTTAGTAAGGTCTCCTGCTTTGTGTAGTGCAATTCCCTTTTTCCACTACACTCAATGCTCTGTCCTTCATATATACATACGTCTTTCTGGAAATAAAAAAAAAATAGGTAATAAACAAAACGTGAGAAGATGATGGCTATAACCACACAAAGACAGAAGCAGGTTCTCAAGGCCAGAGAAAGTGTGAATTGCTAAAAGGGAACAAAAAGGTGCATTTGACCTCACGCCTCTTGGGCAAAGCACTCAGCACCAGATGACAAGGGCAGAGAAGGCCCAGGGACCTGGGTGCTACATGTCCAGCTTTCTGAAAACTAAACTGTCATAGTCATTTAGATTCCAAATGTGCATGCTGCTTAGCTGGAATCTAGAGGAAATGAAAAAATGCTAATCAGAGAGTCTATTACCAGATCAGAAGATTACACTTAACCTACACTCTCATTATTTTTAATGTTTCTAACCAACACTGCACCAAGCTTAAAATCAGGAAGGAGCACAATCTATTTATAAGTAAGTAGGTAGGTAACTGGGGGGACCTGCTCAGCCTGGGCCTGAGAGTTCAGGTCAACCCTGCTCCCAGGATGGGGAAGATTAAACAATTTGGCCAAAGGAAAAATGAAGCAGGGATTCAAGGCAATTTTCCAGCCACTTCAATCTAAAATTTCTCACTCTGACTGAAGAAGCAACACAACTGAACACAAAAAATATTGATGATTTGCTGTATCTCCCTTTTAACTCTACACATTCTTATTTCAATTCACCACTCTTCTGCGTCCATGTGATCCAGGAGTGCTGGGCAATGTCACTTACATTCTTGTTTCTCAAAATATGTTCTGTGGAACCCTACATTTGTTAGACATTAATAGGAAATAGAGTCTTCTATGGTCAAATAAACTTAGGAAATACTGAGACAAGCAAAGAGAAATGCATCTATTTCCTGTAAAGCTGCTCAGAGCGGACTTCCTTGATACACTGATTTGTACTATGAATCTCTCATGTGTCTGTATATGTGTGTGTTTGGGTGTAGAGAGCCATTTGCCCACACTTATCCTAGACCAGAGCTTGAAAATTCTGGTTTCGATTGTTCCAGCTGTATTCTACTGTGGAAAAAAGAGAGGCAAGGAAAAGAACTCTAAGCTTTTACGTTACAAGTGCCAGACACTTTGTGTAAAGCCAAGGGCTTCATTGCTATGATATTAGGTTGGAGTATTTCATTAATAACTGATTTCTTAATTCATGTTTTATGATCCTGTCAGCATATAGAGGCATTTGTCTCTGCCAAAAAAGAAAGTGTGTGTAGCTTCTAATCGTTTGCCTCCCCTCCCTCTGCCCCATTAACTTGGAAAAGAAGAATCAGTGGAAAAGGTGGACGAAAGTCAAAACAATTGAGTTGTCTCTTTATGGATTTATCGAGTGACAACTGGTGCCACAGAGAGCTAGGCGGGGGCAGTGAAGCACGTCGGGAAGGCCATTGATCATCAGGCGCATGGGTCAAAAAGGATTTTATCTTCTGTCCTCAAATCTAAATGGCAAGCTCAAACACAGATGCAGCAGACAGGGGCTAAGGGCACTGGCAGAGACTCCGTCCCCCCCTCGCTAGCCCCTCCCATGAAGAGGTCTCCAAGGTCACAGCAGAGTAAAAGCACCCAATTTGGGAGAAGTTAACTTGGGGTCATATTTATTGCTGAGCATCTGTCATGGACTAAATTCTGAAGAGACAGACAAATGAGACATGACCCCTGGCTTCAGCAGTCCACTGCTTAATGGAGGGTGGGGGGAGGGATGGCAGACAAGTGACTGCCAATGGATCAGAAGAAGTACTGAAAGGAAATAGCTCCCTGGTTCTTAAGGGGCTAGGAAGGCTCAAAAAAGGAGGTGGTTATGCCCCCCTACAGGAGGTAGAGGTTGATTCCCCTCTCCCTCAATGTAGACCGCACTTAATGACTTGCTTCTAAGGAACAGAATAAAGAATATGAAAAAGAGTAACTTTGCAGTGGAGAAACCTGGCGGATACCACCTTAACCAGGTGATCAGGGTAACATCAGGTTGAGATCATATACTCTCTGGTATGATACGATGACCTCTGCAGTGTGCTTCTCCATACCCACAGGACCTCTGTCTGATCATGAAAGAACATACCAAACCCAAAATGCGGGACATTCTATAAAATACGTGACCAGTTTCTTGAACAACTGTTAAGATAATTAAAAAAAAAAAAGAAGAATGAAAGAATGGAAAGAAGGAAGGAAGGAAGGAAGGGAGGAAGGGAGGAAGGGAGGGAAAACTAAGAGACTATCACATATCAGAGGAAACCAAGGAGACACAATGATTAAAAGCAACACGGAAACATGAATTGGGTCCTGGGAGCGAAAAAAGGACATTAGTGGAAATCACGTGAAATCTGAATAATGTCTGTAAGTTTAGTTAATGGTAATGTACAACGGTTGATTTCTTAGTTTTTCTTTTTTTTTTTTTGAGACGTATTTTTTTATTAGTTATCTATTATATACATATTAGCGTATACATGTCAATCCCAATCTCTCAATTCATCGCACCACCACCCCCCACCCCCTCTCCCCGCTTGGTGTCCATACTTTTGTTCTCTACATCTGTGTCTCTATTTCCGCCCTGCAAACCAGTTCATCTGTACCATTTTTCTAGATTCCACATGTATGTGTTAATATATGATATTTCTTTTTCTCCTTCTGACTTACTTCACTCTGTATGACAGTCCCTAGGTCCATCCACATCTCTACAAATGACCCAATTTCGTTCCTTTTTATGACTGAGTAATATTCCATTGTATATATGTACCACAACTTCTTTATCCATTCATCTGCCGATGGACACGTAGGTTGCTTCCATGTCCTGGCTATTGTAAATAGAGCTGCAGTGAACACTGTGGTACATGACTCTTTTTGAATTATGGTTTTCTCAGGGTATATGCCCAGTAGTGGGATTGTGGGTCATATGCTAATTCTACTTTTAGCTTTTTAAGGAACCTCCATACTGTTCTCCATAGTGGCTGTATAAATTTACATTCCCACCAACAGTGCAAGAGGGTTCCCTTTTCTCCACATCCTCTCAGACAATTGTTCTTTGTAGATTTTCTGATGATGCCCATTCTAACTGGTGTGAGGGGATACCTCATTGTACTTTTGATTTGCATTTCTCTAATAATTAGTGATGCTGAGCAGCTTTTCATGTGCCTCTTGCCATCTGTATGTCTTCTTTGGAGAAACATCTATTTAGGTGTTCTGTCCATTTTTGGATTGGGTTGTTTATTTTCTTAATATTGAGCTGCATGAGCTGTTTATATATTTTGGATTTTAATCCTTTGTCCGTTGATTCATTTGCAAATATTTTCTCCCATTCTGAGGGTTGCCTTTTCGTCTTACTATAGTTTCCTCTGCTGTGCAAAAGCTTTTAAGTTTCATTAGGTACCAATTTGTTTATTTTTGGTTTTATTTCCATTACTCTAGGAGGTGGGTCAAGAAAGATCTTGCTGTGATTTATGTCAAAGAGTGTTCTTCCTCTGTTTTCCTCTAAGAGTTTTATAGTGTCTGGTCTTACATTTAGGGTTCAATCCATTTTGAGTTTATTTTTGTGTATTGTGTTAGGGAATGTTCTAGTTTCATACTTTACATGTAGCTGTCCAGTTTTCCCAGCACCACTTATTGAAGAGACTGGTCTTTTATCCATTGTATGTCCTTGGCTCCTTTGTCATAGATTAGTTGACCACAGGTGCATGGGTTTATCTCTGGGCTTTCTATCCTGTTCCACTGATGTATATTTCTGTTTTTGTGCCAGTACCACATCGTCTTGATTACTAGCTTTGCAGTATAGTCTGAAGTCAGGGAGTCTGATTCCTCCAGCTCCATTTTTCTTTCTCAAGATTGCCTGGGCTATTCAGGGACTTTCATGGCTTCATACAAATTTTAAGATTTTTTATTCTAGTTCTATAAAAAATGCCATGGGTAACTTGATAGGGATTGCACTGAATCTGTAGATCGCTTTGGGTAGTATAGTCATTTTCACGATATTGATTCTTCCAATCCGAGAACATGGTATATCTCTCCACCTCTTTGTGTCATCTTTTTTTTTTTTTGCGATACGCGAACCTCTCACTGTTGTGGCCTCTCCCGTTGCAGAGCACAGGCTCCGGACGCACAGGCTCAGCGGCCATGGCTCACGGGCCCAGCCATTCCGCGGCATGTGGGATCTTCTCGGACCGGGGCACAAACCCGTGTCCCCTGCATCGGCAGGCGGACTCTCAACCACTGCGCCACCAGGGAAGCCCTCTTTGTGTCATCTTTGATTTCTTTCATCTTATAGTTTTCTGAGTACAGGTTTTTTACCTCCTGAGGTAGGTTTATTCTTAGGTATTTTATTCTTTTTGTTGCAATGATGAATGGGATTGTTTCCTTAATTTCTCTTTCTGATCTTTCATTGTTAGTGTACAGGAATGCAAGATATTTCTGTGCATTAATTTTGTATCCTGAAAATTTCCCAAATTCATTGATTAGTTCTAGTAGTTTTCTGGTGGCATCTTTAGGATTATCTATGTACAGTATCATGTCGTCTGCAAACAAGGACAGTTTTACTTCTTCTTTTCCAGTTTGTACTTCTTTTATTTCTTTTTCTTCTCTGATTGCAGTGGCTAGAACTTCCAAAACTATGTTGAATAACAGTGGCAAGAGTGGACATGCTTGTCTTGTTCCTCATCTTAGAGGAAATGGTTTCAGTTTTCCATCATTGGAAATGATGTTTGCTGTGGGTTTGTCATATATGGCCTTTATTATATTGAGGTATGTTCCCTCTATGCCCACTTTCTGGTGAGTTTTTATCATAAAGGGGTGTTGAATTTTGTCAAAAGCTTTTTCTCCATCTATTGAGATGATCATATGGATTTTATTCTTCAATGTTAATATGGTGTATCACATTGATTGATTTGACTATACTGAAGAAGCCTTGTATGCCTGGAATAAAACCCACTTGATCATGGTGTATGATCCTTTTAATGTGTTGTTGGATTTTGTTTGCTAGTATTTTGTGGAGGATTTTTGCATCTATATTCATCAGTGATATTGGTGTGTCATTTTCTTTTTTGGTAGTATCTTTGTCTGGTTTTGGTATCAGGGTGATGGTGGCCTCATAGAATGAGTTTGGGAGTGTTCCTTCCTCCACAATTTTTTGGAAGAGTTTGAGAAGGATGGGTGTTAGCTCTTCTCTAAATGTTTGATAGAATTCGCCTGTGAAGCCATCTGGTCCTGGACTTTTGTTTGTTGGAAGATTTCTAATCACAGTTTCAATTTCATTACTTGTGATTGGTCTGTTCATATTTTCTATTTCTTCCTGGTTCAGTCTTGGAAGGTTATACCTTTCTACCAATTTGTCCATTTCTTCCAGGTTGTCCATTTTATTGGCACAGAGTTGCTTGCAGTAGTCTTTTACGATGCTTTGTATTTCTGCGGTGTCCGCTGTAACTTCTCCTTTTTCATTTCTAATTTTATTGATTTGAGTCATCTCCCTCATTTTCTTCATTAGTCTAGCTAAAGGTTTATCAATTTTTTTTATCTTCTCAAAGAACCAGGTTTTAGTTTTATTGATCTTTGCTATTGTTTTCTTTGTTTCTATTTCATTTATTTCTGCTCTATCTTTATGATTTCTTTCCTTCTACTAACTTTGGGTTGTTTGTTCTTCTTTTTCTGGTTACTTTAGGTGTAAGGTTAGGTTGTTTGTTTAAGATTTTTCTTGTTTCTTGAGGTAGGATTGTATTGCTATTAACTTCCCTTTTAGAACTGCTTTTGCTGCATCCCATAGGTTTTGGATTGTCGCGTTTTCATTGTCATTTATCTCTAGGTTTTTTTTTTATTTCCCCTTTGATTTCTTCAGTGATCTCTTGGTTATTTAGTAACGTATTGTTTCGCCTCCATGTATTTGTGTTTTTTACGTTTTTTTTTTTTTTTCCCTGTAACCGATATCTGATCTCATAGCACTGTAGTTAGAAAGATGTTTGATATGATTTTAATTTTCTTAAGTCTACCAAGGCTTGATTTGTGACTCAAGATGTGATCTATTCTGGAGAATATTCCGTGTGCACTTGAGAAGATAGTGTAATCTGTTTTCAGATGGAATGTCTTATAAATATCAATTAAATCTATCTGGTCTATTGTGTCATTTAAAGCTTGTGTTTCCTTATTAACTTTCTGACTGGATGATCTGTCCATTGGTGTAAGTGAGGTGTTAAAGTTCCCCACTATTACTGTGTTACTGTCGATTTCCTCTTTCACAGCTGTTAGCATTTACCTTATGTACTGAGGTGCTCCTATGTTGGGTGCATGTATATTTATAATTGTTATATCTTCTTCTCAGATTGATCCCTTGATCATTATGTCGTGTTCTTCCTTGTCTCTTGCAACATTCTTTATTTTAAAGTCTATTTTATCTGCTATGAGTAGTGAAACTCCAGCTTTCTTTTGATTTCCTTTCGCATGGAATATCTTTTTCCATCCCCTCACTTTCAGTCTGAATGTGTCCCTAGGTCTGAAGTGGGTCTCCTGTAGACAGCATACATATGGGTCTTGTTTTTGTATCCATTCAGCGAGCCTGTGTCTTTTTGGTTGTTAATCCATTCACATTTAAGGTAATTATTGATATGTATCTTACTATCACCATTTTCTTAATTGTTTTGGGTTTGTTTTTGTAGGTCGTTTTCTTCTCTTGTGTTTCGCACTTAGAGAAGTTCCTTTAGCATTTGTTGTAGAGCTGGTTTGGTGGTGCTGAACTCTCTTAGCTTTTGCTTGTCTGTAAAGCTTTTGATTTCTACCTCAAATCTGAATGAGATCCTTGCCGGGTAGAGTAATCTTGGTTGCAGGTTCTTCCCTTTCATCACTTTAAATATATCATGCCACTCCCTTTTGGCTTGTAGAGTTTCTGCTGAGAAATCAGCTGTTAACCTTATGGGAGTTCCCTTGTACGTTATTTGTCGTTTCTCCCTTCTTGCTTTTAATAATTTTTCTTTGTCTTTTTGTTACTTTGATTACTATGTGTCTTGGCGTGTTTCTCCTTGGGTTTATCCTGCCTGGGACTCTTTGCATTTCCTGGACTTGCTTGACTATTTCCTTTCCCATATTAAGGAAGTTTTCGACTATAATCTCTTCAAATATTTTCTCAGACCCTTTCTTTTTCTCTTCTCCTTCTGGGACCCCTATAATGCAAATGTTGATGTGTTTAATATTGTCCCAGATGTCTCTTAGGCTGTCTTCATTTCTTTTCATTCCTTTTTCTTTATTCTGTTCCCTGGCAGTGATTTCCACCATTCTGTCTTCCAGGTCACTTATCTGTTCTTCTGCCTCAGTTATTCTGCTATTGATTCTTTCTAGTGCATTTTTCATTTCAGTTATCGTATTGTTCATCTCTGTTTTTTTTCTTTAATTCTTCTAGGTCTTTGTTAAACATTTCTTGCATCTTCTCGATCTTTGCCTCCATTCTTTTTCCAAGGTCCTGGATCATTTTCAGTATCATTATTCTGAATTCTATTTCTGGAAGGTTTCCTATCTCCACTTCATTTAGTTGTTTTTCTGCTGTTTCATCTTGTTCCTTCATCTGGTACATAGTCCTCTGCCTTTTCATTTTGTCTATCTTTCTGTGAATGTGGTTTTCATTCCACAGGCTGCAGGACTGTAGCTCTTTTTGCTTCTTCTGTCTGTCCTCTGGTGGATGAAGCTATCTAAGAGGCTTGTGCAAGCTTCCTGATGGGAGGAAGTGGTGGTGGGTAGAGCTGGCTGTTGCTCTGGTGGGCAGAGCTTAATAAAACTTTAGTCGCTTGTCGGCTGATGGGGCTGAGTTCCCTCTCTTTGGTTGTTTGGCCTCAGGCAACCCAGCACTGGAGCCTACAGGCTCTTCGGTGGGGCTAATGGCAGACTCCTGGAGGGCTCACGCCAGGGAGTACTTCCCACAACTTCTGCTGTCAGTGTCCTTGTCCCTGCAGTAAGCCACAGCCACATCCCTGCCTCTACAGGAGACCCTCCAACACTAGCAGGTAGCTCTCGTTCAGTCTCCTATGGGGTCACTGCTCCTTCCCCTGGGTCATGGTGCACACACTACTTTGTGTGTGCCCTCCAAGAGTGGAGTCTCTGTTTCCCCCATTCCTGTCTAAGTCCTGCAATCAAATCCCACTAGCCTTCAAAGTCTGATCCTCTGGGAATTCCTCCTCCCATTGCCGGACCCCTAGGTTGGGAAGCCTGACATGGGGCTCAGAACCTCCACTCCAGTGGGTGGACTTCTGTGATATAACTGTTCTCCAGTTTGTGAGTCACCCACCCAGTGGTAATGCGACTTCATTTTATTGTGATTGCGCCCCTACCACAATCTCACTGGTAGGCGGCTTCTCCTTTGTCTTTGGATGTGGGCTATCTTTTTTGGTGAGTTCCAGTATCTTCCTGTCGATGACTGTTCAGTAGTTAGTTGTGATTCTGGTGCTCTTGCGAGAGGGAGTCTTGATCTCTTATTTTGACAAATATACCAAAGGTTGACATCTTACATTTGTACATGTACAAATGTAAGATGTCAACTTTAGGGGAAGCTGGGTAAAGGGTATGTGGAACATCTCTGTGCTGTCTGTGCCCATTTTCTATATATTTAGAAAACTATTCCAAAATTTAAAAAATATATATATAAGAAGATAAAAAGATATGGTGCTTAAGAAGGGTTTTGAGAGATTAATTACTCCTGTAAAGCAGTCTGGGGGAGGGAGAAATAAAAACCATAGGAAGACACTGTCATCAGAGGGAAACATGTGTACAGCATGATGACGTGTTCAGAGCACTTTGTGTACCTGCTATGGCAGGAGGGCTTGCTGGGCAGAGGGAAAGAGACTGAGTATCAGAGACAACAGCACAAAGAATCTACTAATTTAGGTGAAGGATGTTAGTGAGTCGATGAATGTTTTAGAGCAGAGAAAGCCTGTCAGATAGGAACAAAGTGTCTAGAAGTCAGAAGAGTTGGCAAAGACAACCAGCAAGTCCTGTTTAATATGGAAGCAGCAAAATGGGGAAAACAGCAAGTATAATAAAATCACAATGAAGCCATCCTATGTGGGCCCTGCTCTGATGTGACTTCTATGTTGAGTGGCAGATGGGAGAAAGTGAAATGTTTTTCATGCTTTTGACTTGAAAGCATAAAGACCACGAACGTGGAAGCCTGTTTGTTCTGCTTGCAACACCCATGTCTACACTGCTACTCAGAGAATTGGGGGAAGGATATGGGTAACTGGATACAACTGAGAAATGGAGTCACAAACATTAAGATAAAGTCACGATGGCAAATCTATCACTAGATAATGAAGCAGTAGTAGGCTTTGGTGAAACTGATCATGGCAAACCCAACTCAAAAACCTTAATAGCTACCTAATGTCTCCAGAGTAAAGTCCAAACACCTAAGCCTGGCATTCAACACCTATTATATTTGCAATAAACTACCTTTATATCTCACTTTCTTCCTTGTTGCTTTACTACAGATATTTCAACTCTACATCCTACAAAAATAAAAACTTAAATTTCCAATTCTTGTACGTTTGTGTAAGTTGTTCTCTCAGCCTGAGCTGCCTTGAGTCCAGATCCTAATACTTCATGTACATGTCACTGCATCCATGAAGGCTTCCCTGACCACACAGACAGTATAGACTGTTCCTCCCTTCAATTTTCTACATCCCAGCTTTCTTATGTATCTGTTTTAGGATGTATTCCATTTACTATGGTTTTGGTTTGCTGGGAGCATGCATGTCCATACCTTATCAGTATCTGTATTTCCATTGCACCTTGCACACAGGTGGTTAGGTAAACAGTGTTGGTTGGCTACCCAGTGCTCAATTCCTAGCCACGTCTTCTCTCTGTAAAGAATGAAAAAGCTCACTTTCCCAGACTTCACTGCAAATGGAGGTGGCCATGTGACTCACTTTTGGCTAATGAACCATAAGGTGAAACCTTTGAAGGCACTTCTGGAAAAGGCTTTTCTTCTAATAAAGGAAAAAGCTCACAAGGAAAGCTGCTTTCTGCCTGCCCTACCCTCATCCCTGCTTTAGATTATATGTTAGTTCATGAATCTTGGGGCTCTAAAGCCACCTGGGAACTGGGAACCCCAAGGAGAAGGCTACGACAGAGAGATTCCAACCCTGGGTACTGCAGTCTTCAGCTGCAAAGTCACCAATCTACAAACTTTTTGTCACATGAGATGATTAAATGTCCTCACTGTCTAAGCCTCTGGGATACAGGTAAAAGTATCCTAAGTAAGACACTGACTAATATCTTTTTAATTGAACTGAATGTGAGAATTCCCTATCATTTGAGTCCCTTTAAGAGGAAAACCCGGACTTCTCAATGTACCTCCTTCAGAGAGAAACAGTCCCTTGCGACTCAGAATCTATGCCTCCAGCCCTGGAAGGAGAGAACACAGAGTATGACCCCAGAAAACAATTACTCTCTCATGTGAATTTCTAATCTGGCCCAAGATATGCTATCCAAGGCCAAGTCATAATCTCCTTATGACTTCATCTACTTTTAAATGTCAAGTGCTGATTTTCGCCACACTTCCCGAGAGGAATTATTAGTTTAATGAGGAACACAGACCGTCGTCTGCATCCTAGGAGTTGCGACACTTGAGAGGCATTATCTCCACCGACCTGGAACCTCCCACACATTAAACAGGCAGAGGTCAAATAAAAGATTCTGCTCACATTCCACAGTCCAAGAATCAGAGCTGAGCTAATGGGCCCAGAGAGAATCAACAACTGGCAAACAGTTGCTGAGCTTCTAACGCACAAGGATCCGGGCACCGAGAGGGTGGTTGACGGAGATGAAGGAAAAGGGGCAAGAAAATTAACACTGCCGAACAGGAAACCTCATCCCAAGTGCTGTATCTTTGGCGAGTCTTCTGATCCTCAGCATAATCCTAGGATTTAAGTATTAATATACCCACTTTATTGAAATGAAGCTCAGAAATTAAGTAGACTATTCAAAACCCCATCACTGAACCAAAAGGTGGAAGCAATCCAAAGGTCCATCAGTAGATGAGTGGGTAAACAAAACATGGTATATCCATAAAATGGAATACCATTCAGCCATAAAGGTATTAAGTTCTCATACATGCTACAACTTGGATGAAGTTTACAGACATTATGCTACATTAAAGAAACCAGACATGAAAGGTCAGATATTGAATGGTTCTACTTATATTAAATGTCCAGAAGAGGCAAATTCATAGAGACAGAAAGTGGACTGAGAATAGCAGGGGTTGGGCGGGGTGGGGTGGTGGCTGAGAGAGAGAGAGAGAGATGGGGAGTTACTGCTTCGTGGCTGCAGAGTGTCTGTCTGGGGTGATGAAAAGATTTTGGAAACAGGTAATGGTGATGGTTACATAACAATGTGAATGCAATTAATGCCACTTAATTAACTGTACACTGAAAAAATGGTTAAAATGGCAAATTTTATGTTATATATGTACATATACATACGCTGATTTAAAAAACTGCATCACTACTAAATGTTTTGACAACTCAAAACCTATTATGATTCTGAAGTCTGTAATCTTTCCAGAAAACCATAAAGAGGTCCTCAAAGATTTAATCCATTGCTGCTTTAATCCATTTAATCCAGCACTTTCTTCCACAATGAAATGTTCTGCATCTGCACTATCTAATACGGTGCTCACTGACCACATACGGTTACTGAGTACTTGGAATGTGGCTAATGTGCCTGAGCAACTAAAACCTTAATTTAATTTAATTAATTTAAATACTAGCAACTTAAGCTCCAAAGATAACCAGCACAGCCTCCAACCTGTCTCCTTGATTTTGGTTCACCTCTACCTCCAATCCATCAGGAAAAGCAGCCTTAATAATAGCAGACCCGACCATGTCATCTGCTTTCTAAACTCTGCACTAAATTGGAACCTTCAACACATATACTAAGTGAAAGAAGCCAATCTGAAAAGGCTACATACTGTATGATTCCAACTACATGACATTCTGGAAAAGGCAAAACTATGGAGACAGTAAAAAGATCAGTGGTTACCAGGGGTTCAGGGAAGGAGGGAGGGATGAATAGGTAGAACACAGAGGACTTTTAGGGCAGTAAAACTACTCTGTATGAATAATAATGGTTGATACATGTTTTGTCAAAAGCCACAGAACTTACAAGACCAAGAGTGAATCTTAATGTACACTATGGACATTGGGTGATAATGGTGTGTCAGTGCAGGTTCCTCAGTTGCAAATGTACTGCTCTCGTGGGGGGAGTTGCTAGTGGGAGATCCTGGGAGTGGGGGCAGGGGGTCAATGGAACTCTGTACTTTCTGCTCAGTTTTGCTATGAACCTAAAACTATTCTAAAAAGTAAAGTCAATTAAGAAAAAAACCACTGAAAGGTAAAATACCGTTAAAATTCACTCATCATCTGGCTCCTGCCTCTCCTCCAGTCCCTTTCTCATTGCTCTGGAGATTCACGCCACGTGCCAGTTCCCTAAACTCACCAGCGACTTCTCCCGCAGACCATGTTCGCACATGCTATTCCCTCAGAGTTGAATGTTCCTCATCTCTCTACTAGAGCTGCTTGGTAGACTCCCTCATATCTTTTAAAAAACAGAATCCCTCTCTTTGAATACTTTGCTGAGCCATGAAAACTAAGTTAACACCCCCTTCCTTTGCTAGTCATGCAATGAATAAATATCACAGTTTTTATCCTTGCTTTGTTACTGATATTCTCTTTTAACAACCTCTCAGTTGCTCCAGCATAGGTCTTATTCCTCCCCGCCAGATCTTGCATGACCTGGCCCCAGGCAATCTCTTAAGGCCCCATCACGCCTCCCTCCCTCCAGCCAAGCACTGGCCTTCTCACCATCCTAGAACACCAGAACTCCTCTGGCTGCTGGCTCTCTTCCCTCTGCTTGGAACCCACTCCCCAGCTAAACCTCAGCAAACTGACCTCAGACTCCACCTCTTGAGGAAGCCTTCCCTGATTTCCCAGCCTAAAATAAACAACCCAGTTATACATTCTCAAAATATTCAATGCTTCCTCCTTCAAGACATTTACTAAAAATGTGTCTCAATAATTACTTATAAAAATATTTGTTTAGGGCTTCCCTGGTGGCGCAGTGGTTGAGAGTCCGCCTGCCGATGCAGGGGACACGGGTTCGTGTCCCGGTCCAAGAAGATCCCACATGCCGCGGAGCGGCTGGGCCCGTGAGCCATGGCCGCTGAGCCTGCGCGTCCGGAGCCTGTGTTCCGCAACGGGAGAGGCCCGCATACCGCAAAAAATAGATATAAAAAATTTTTTTTTAATTTGTTTAATTCTTATCTCCTTCTTCAGGCTTTAAGCTTCTTACCCTGTTGTCCTTCTTTTTCTTTCCCCCACAGTTGTACCCATGGTTCCTGCCATATCAGACATTACCAGTATATATGTGAATAAATGGATTCATTTCTCTATCCTCCAGAGACCCCTCTAGGGTCCGGGTGGGTGATAATTATTATTTGTAAAATGACTCTATTTCTTTTATCTCCAGGGTCTAGGACAGTCTCTGACACAGAATGAGTGGTCAGCAAATTCAGTATTTGTTGCATGAACGAATGAATGAGAAGCTCAGAAATCCTTGCATAAATGAATTATTCTATTCCTTCATGGTAGAAACCATTCAGCACCATTCGCATTTCTGACTGAAGATGCCATTGCAAGTGTATATGCAAAAATAATGTTACGAGTATGACGACAACAGTTCTTTTCATTCACCAAATATTTTTCAAGCATGCTCCCTCACCTTATTCTTTCAGTAATGTCAGTGTTGGGTGATAGAAACCCACATCTAGAAATGGGTAATGGAGTTCACAGAGAGAACCTGACCTGCCACGTATAACGTAGTGAGTGAGGCGCCAACCAGATGCCAGGCTGCTGGCTCCCAGGGTGAGAACACAGGCTGAGAAGCTGCCATGACAGAGAAGCAAATGAGCCCTCTTGATTCCTGGGGACCAGAGCCAGATGGGGAGAGACAGAATGGACCCTGATTACAATCTGAGGGGGATTCTTCTCTGAAAGAGAGTTGATTGGATTGTGCTGTAATGCCAGAGTCTGTGGGCAATCAAACACCCTCTGGCTACCTCTGAGCAGCTGGAATTGGAAATTTGGAGGCAGAGGCTGGCCTGCTGCTGGGGGACAGGCTGGGGGACACAGGAGCACCACAGCTTCAGGCTACAGCTAAAGCGGTGGATGACAGATTTACCCGTTCACAGCATTGCTAATAAAAAATGCTTCCCCCAAGAACCCAGAGAAGGGGAGCAGCCTGTCCTGGGGGTCAGGGGACAGAGGAGTAATGGAAACAACCCCTTACAACTGCAGAGTGTGCAACAGGTTCCAAAGTAATGTAACTTCTAGTCTCATTAGGTCGTCCCCCAAACCCTACTGAAATCAGTGTTATAATGCCCACTTTATAGATGCACACACCTAGGCTGGTAGAGGGGAAATGTCATGCTCAAAGTTATAGGGTATAAAGGTAAGGCTGAGACAAGAGTTACAAGTCTGCCCTAGTCTGTCTCCAAGTACCCTGTGATCAATCCAAAGCACGAGTCTCCAACGTAAAGTCAAAATTTTTAAATACTGAGAGGGGCTGGATTTTCCCAGGAAGATGATCATGGATCTGATTCTTCTTGTATACCTACTAGGTGCCAGCAGGCACTCCATATGGGCCATCACTTACAACCTGTGCGGACGAGACTACTATTTCATATTTGGTATGATGAAACTGAGTGAGGTTCTGAGAGGCGAAGCCATTTACTGCAAGAGGCAGGGCCAGCAGTTAAGACACACCAAGGTCTTTAGATTTCACTCTGAGAATATGAGGAGCAACAGCAATGCAGGAAGCCAGCTGCTTTACCTTTTCTCAAGAAATATGCCGGGACTGGCTCTACAGTACAGTGAAATGGTGGTACCATGTCTGCTCAATCTGATTTCCCATTTTTATGGGCTTCATGTAAGTATGGTTGCTCAAAAAAATAAAACAAAGTTGAAGTATGTCAAGAGTGGTTAGGAAAGGGGCATTTAGAGAAAAGATGAAAGAAGGTAAAAAAAAAAAAAAAACCCTCTTCATATCATATCTCAGCAAAGATAAAGAATTGAATATGAAGCATGTCCTGGCAGGGCTGGATTATCCATCAGGCACTGTGCCTGGAGCCTACAGACCTTTTAGGAACAAACAAAAATGTTTTAACTTTTCTTGAAACCAGAAGCAAAAATAATGTTTAGTTCAAAGAAAATGCCTCCATTTGTGATATTAATATCCTCATCTTTATACAAACACAATTGTACAATTTTTAAAGTAAATGATAATAATAAGATAATTTTTAAAAATGTTATAGAGGAACAGCCCCCAAAGGCAAAAGTGCCTAGTCCCTCAAATGTCATAAAGCTGCCTGTATGCTGACTTTGTTACTATATAACCTTGGCCATTGAATGTGGAGCCAAACTGAGCTGATGAGGATTCATGGGATTGGGGAAGAGTGTTTTCAGCTACGTTCTGATGGACACTTGCATGGAATTATCATGGGCAGAGCTGAGGTTCTAGCATTATCAAGAGAATTGGAATTGGGCTCCTGGGTTCATGTTGGCACTTCCCCTTTGGCTATGCCAAGCTGAGAAGGCTAAATTAAAGTTACCTTTGGCTTTATCATTTTCTCCATTTCAAGAATCACACTTATTATGGGTCCTTGGAACCTAATGGGATTCTGGAGGTTGAAACCAATACCCAATCAATGGCTAAGCAGGCCTTTGATGCCTAACCCAAACCCTGCCTATTCTAGCTACAGTCCTTAATTTTGCTTTTTAAGAGTGAAAATCTGCAAGTGTTGCTTTCCTGGCATTGTTGCAAGGATTTCCTTCTAATAATGTCCTTCTGGAAGCTTGAGTATATAACCTCTTGAATGGACAGAACACTTGAATGGCAGAACACTTGAATGGCAGTGAGAAGACACAGACTGTAGTAACAGTTCCATCGTAAATGTGTGTGTGACCTGGGCAAGTCACTTCCCCTGCTGGGCCTTGGTTTCCCCTATCAGAAAAAGGAGAGTTACAGGCATATATAAATTTGAAAGACCTTTTAACACTGACCATTTAGGATATTATGGATGATCCTATCACAGATCCACTTATAGTAAAATCAGTGTTATAGTGAGGATCTATCATGTTTGGTGTTTAAGAAGCCTTCTTCTATCTAGTTTGTCCAAAAGTCAGGATATGCCTGTTAGTTTCTGCACAGACAGTATCATTTCTAAGAATTTGCAGAGAGACAGTAAAGGTCAGACAGATTAGGTAATACACATACACACATTCAAATACATACACACATGTACACACACACACACACACACACACACAGAGTAAATCAGGGTCAATGCAAGGTTCAAGACCTGGGGACAGTATAGGGGTGCGGGCATGGCTATACCCCCCTGCTTGAGTTGTCATATTACAAATACCTCCAACGCAGAGTTGAAAACTCTCCTTCTGGGCATGACAGCTGAATAAGAACTTCCATTTCCTTTCCCATCATTTGAATGAGAAAGGGGCCAACATTAAACTGGGGGCAATTGTCTTTACATCACCCTGGGCACCACCTCTAATCACAAACTTGCGGACCACCAGCCTCCTGCGGCACTGACACGGAGTGCGGAAATTATCATGTAATTTACAACAGGAGGTGCCTGAAAGGGACTTTTCAGCACCTGTTCTCTAGTAGTCCCAAGAGCAGGGGAATGCAGAAAGCTCTGGGGCTGCTGGAGAAACGTAATCTCCTCCAGTTGCATCCAACACTTCAACAGCCTCCCCCCAAACTCCTCAAAGGGATCTCTTTCCTCTGCTTCCCTCATCCTGTCATGCCTCTCTCTATACCTGCTGTTGAAGTTCTACCCATCCTTCAGAACTTCCCTTCATAAATCTCACTTTTCTCCAAGAACCTGCCTACCCCAACTCACCTCCCACTCCTCTGCTCCTGACAAGTCAATTTCCACTACCTGTGAACTGGGAGGGGAGTGGGGAGTTAAGCATGCTTTGAGTTCAACCCAAATACAGTTACTCTATGAGTAAACCCTGGTTGGTCCCTGAGGTCGTTCAGAGCCCTTTTTTCCACGTAACGCAAGGCACAGATTCAATGATAAACACTGGCTACTGTAAGAGGATCAATCTTATATTCTGGACCCCTTGGTTATTGTTCCAGTTCTGCCCCTTCCTAATGCTGTGCCCTTGGTCAAGCCCCTTCCTGCTACTGAGCCTCAGATTCCCCATCTGTAAAATGAGAAGAAAGTGCTTAAACCTTGATGGGTTGTTTTGAAAAGAAAGCAAAATATGATTGCAGGCAATGATAATGCAATATAAATGCCAGGAATGATATTACTACCACTCCAAAAGGAACAACCGGTGTGTTAAAGAAAGTAACAAAGCCGATATTCCTCCCTTTTCTGTGACTCAAGAAAGGCAAACGCTGTCTTCCAGTTGTACCTATTATATGCTGAGATAAGGGTTTAGTCATTCAACTATGAGTTAAAAGATAACCATTAAATACCTATACACCCATCGAGGTTCCAGAGTTAGAACGCCATCAAAACGCCATACAAAGAATTGGCCTATGTGGCTTAACACTGTTGAATCATATGGTTCTTAAAAGCTACGGGTCCCTGTCTGGAGAGCGGGAGTCTTTTGGTTAACAGCCAGCACACCGTCAGGATGTAGTCAGTATCTGTGAAATTACTGCATGAATATTTAACAGAAACTACAGTACGGCAGTACAGATTTGGGCCAGGTTCTCTGATGAGAGCAAAATAAGTTGAAAAAGGAAGACAGGAACTTAGACCTAAACTATCAGAGGCAGGAGAGAGGAGTGAACTCAGGGATTACAGACTCAATTCTGACCTGGCCTCCCTGTCTTGATATGAGCCTGTATAAGTAACTTTACTTCTCTGAGCCTCAGTTTCCCTGAAAGTCAGGAGGGAAGGATGCAATGACTATATAAACCAAGGACAACTTGATGAAGAACAAAATATAGAAGCAGGAGTTAGGAAGTCAATAAGGGTGGACAGCAGCTTTTCTCAGCAGGGATAAACTAGGGGAAAAGAGAAAGTGGATGCAAACCCATTGGCTCCTACTGATTGCTAAACACGAAGTAGTAGAAATTGATGAGTGTCTTTATGACTCATTGAGTCTCAGGACATGTGGGTAGTTGTCCAGCACTTGGAGATCCTTGGATTACACTCTGAGGTTAGGACCCTCTTAATTTCATCCTTCACGTATCTGTCAAACATTTATGGAGTATGTCTGGCCCTGTGCTAAGCATACCTACTGAAATGAATACGAGTAAATAATCCCTGCTCTCACAAAGCTTCTGGTCTAGTGGGTAAGAGAATTAAACAGGTAATGAAAATGAAGCATAATGTAGAAATCAGGAAAGAGTCCAGGGAATATGGGAATATACAACAGGGGGCATCTAACCTAGCCAGAAGTCAGGGAACATTTCCCATTTGAAACACTGTGCAAGTTAGAACCGAAGGATGAATCAACGGTAGTCAGTTAAAGAAGAGTGGAAACTATACCAGAGAAAGGAAACAGCAAGCGTGCTGGAGACACACAGTTAAGTAAGATGTGATTCCTGCCCTCATGGCACTGCCAGTCTAGTGGACAGAGTGTAGTCTGAGCTGTACAAACAACCGGAATCACACAAAGTTCCTTCCCACTTCATGACTCTGCATCCACGGTGGGCAGGGTATAATGCAGTGGACACTGAGACCAAGCAGCCAACCTTATTTCAAGGCTTGGCTTTATTAGTAGCCTTTGTGTGACCATGAACAAGGCACTCCCCTCTATGGCCACACTCACCCCATCTTTAAAAGAGAAGACTATTCCAGACCACCATCTATACCTTTCTACACTGAAAATTCTATGCTCCAGAATGACTTAGCGATTTTTAGGATTTGTTCTTTACTTCTCATAGAATCATAGTTGTTTTTTTTTTCTTCTTCTTCTTCTACATTAGGCCCCTTTATGTGGAATGGGTGACATTATTTATTTCTCATATCCTCAGGACTTAAATCCCTCAATTATTCTAAATCTTGCCCTGGCCTGCCATCATAAATAAATTCTCAATCCCAGGGGCATGGAGATAAACGGGGGCTGCCACTCCTGTGACCTCCATCAGGGATCTGGCTCCTCCACGGCCCCAAGGAAAATGTTGTACCAAGTCAGGCTGGAGGCAAGCAGGACACTTAACAAAAAAAAAAAAAAAAAAAAAGGAAAGAAAGACACGTAAAGTAGGGCATTTGCAAACAGACAAAAGAAACAGCTTCCCTCTGGATACATCTCAAAGGCCCCCAGCATATTGAGGGAACTGAATTTTGGATCTCTGTTTCTCATTCTCAAAAGGAAGGAGCCAGCAAAGCCAGGCAGAGCAGGAATTCCCAAAACCCGGGGCCATGCAGAGCTGACCTGGAGCCCTACCCATTCAAAGCTGTGTGATTTCAGGCCAGTGATTTCATTTGCTCTGAGACTTGGTTTCCCCTGCTGGAAAGTGAAGCCACTATCATTTCCTCAAGGAATCACCGTAAGGGTAAAACGAAGCTGCACAATGAAGAGTAGCTGAAGCTAAAGCAAAGTAGGGCTCTGTGGAAAGCTGGCAGGAAGTGTCTGTTGCTCCCAGCTCTCTGGTGCCAGACACCTCACGTGCGGACTTCTCCAGCGCCCAAGAAGAGAAGGGACAGCCCAGTCCAGCGTAAAGCATACCGGCAATGGAGCTACACAGTGTTGGGTGTAAATTTTAGCTCCACCCATCTTTAAGACTCTAACCCCTCTGAGCCTCAGATTCCTCATCTGTGAAAAATAGTATCTACTTAAGATTGTGAGGATTGAAAAAGATGCCGCATGGGCTTCCCTGGTGGCACAGTGGTTGAGAGTCTGCCTGCCGATGCAGGGGACATGGGTTCGTGCCCCGGTCCGGGAAGATCCCACATGCCGCGGAGCGGCTGCGCCCGTGAGCCATGGCCGCTGAGCCTGCACGTCCGGAGCCTGTGCTCCGCAACGGGAGAGGCCACAACAGTGAGAGGCCCGCGTACCGCAAAAAAAAAAAAAAAAGATGTTGCATATCAAGTATGACACCTGGCACATGACGTGTGCGTAGTAAATGGTGGCTAGCAAAGATTCAGAATCTCACTGGTTTCTATTTGATCCCTATCTGCTGGGTATCCTCCATGTGCTCTGCCCCATCCCCAAACCATTTTCTGTGATGCCCTTAACCCCAGGATGCTGACTGACCTCTCCAGACCATATCACCCAGGTTCTCTTGCCTTCTGCTTCCAGGTGGGTTCTGCTCAGGAGACGCACTGGCAGGAGATCGGTGAGCAGCAGGTCAGAGTATTAATCACCCTCACTCCCTCCCTGCTGAACTGTGTTCTCAACACAGTGAGTGCGGATCCCATACGGCCAGTCCCTGTAAGCGGGGTCCCTCTTCCTGGCATCACTGTTTCCTCTGCTGGCTCCTTTGGGGCGGCAGGATCTTTCCCCTTGAAAAGAGCAGTCTGGCTCCTATTTTTGATGTTTGACCACAGACAGTTTTTAAGCCTCACCTTCCCATCTCGCCTCTGTGCTTTATATCTGAACAAGCTCATAAGAACGCCTGAATGCTCCCTCCTTTTGGCACTGGCTGGAGATTCAAACTCTGCAAGCCTCTGCCCATGCATGGGATCTCTCACCCCAGCCCCACCTTGAACCACAATCAAAACTGAGGCCAGTCCCTTTTGCTGGCTTGCACGCCATTTGGACCTGTTGAGAGGCCTACCTGGCTCACCACAAGGACTTCAGTTATATGAATGATCAACCCTTTCAT
>NW_021703782.1:97212078-97328386 GCF_005190385.1 Monodon monoceros
AAGTCGCCCCGCGGAAGTCGCCCCGCGGAAGTCGCCCCGCGGAAGTCCACTGCGAACATGGCGCTCAGTCTCCAGTGCTCCACACGAGTGCAAAGATGGTGTCTGCCTGTCTTCCACTCACAGAACACCTCAGCTGGCCTCCAAATGTGTGTCAAATCAGACACCTGTCCTTCAGTTTGATGCTCCAAGACCAGCAAATGAGCCTTTCCCTCGAAGTCTGGCGTCCTTCCATCAGCTGCTCTGTGCTGGGCCCTGAGGCCGGTAAGTCCGAACGCAACGCGCGACCACTCCTCAGATTGCTAGTAGCCCTGTCCTGTGGGTCTTGTGGAAACGGGCTCTGTTGCTTTTCCAAGCTAGATGTTTTGGGAGCACATCTCTCAGGTGCAGGTCTTAAAAGTTGGGGTGCCCAGTGAAGGCTTCAAAGCCTCCTCAGGGCGAAGCGCCAGCTTTTGTGTTCGCCTCAGACTGTGGGACGTGCCGGGGATGAGGTTTATGGCCTTGAAATGACCGAGTGTGGCCCGGCCTCGCCCGCCTGCTTTGCTGTGGGCCTTCTCTCCTTTGCCTGCTGTGCAGGAGTCGCTCAGACAGTTTTCAAGTTGTTTTCAGAGGAAGTTGTTCCCTATGTAGCTGTGCATTTGGTGTGTTTGTGGGAGGAGGTGCGTTTCGGCTCCTCTTCCGTCGCCATCTTGAACCGGAACTTGACAATTCTTTATCCAGTCCCCCGACAACCGCTAGAGTGACGTTTCGTATTCGCAGTCAGTCAGGCCGTGCACCTGCTCAGTATTTGATATCGGCTTCCCTAAACAATGGTGTAAAACGGTTGGTATTTTTGTCGGGCAGACAAGTATCTCAACAGTGCCTCTTCATTCCAAACTGCTTTAAAAAAAAAAAAATTCATTATTTTACAGACCTTGCTATTGCAAGTAATATTTCCTCTGTCTGGAATGGCCTTCCCTCTGTTTCTTTACACTCATAAATCCTACTCATCCTTCAAGTCTTGGCTTAGATATTGTCTCTTTTGTAATCTTATTACCTTATGCAACGAGGGGGTTAGACATGCTTTCGATGTTTATTAACCATCTACGGTCGGGGATTGTTAACATTTCTATATGTCCACTAGATGCTATGATAAGGTACTTGAGTGGAGGGGACCTGTCTTTTCAACTCTTTATCCTCTGTGCTCAGGTACAAGTGTGAGTGCAGAGTAGAAACTCCATACCTATTTGCTGAATGATTCCATTCACATTGTGTCTTACTTGCAAATATGGTCCTAGTAAGATGCTCCTCTGCCAATCATCTCCATCTCTAATATGACAGTCCCTGAGCATCTGTTATTCTGTAGCTCCTGGGTGGCTCCCGTGTTTCAGCTGATACAAAGTCAACCTTCATATAGATGGCCCCTCTGCTCTGGTGAGATCACCAAGAAGCCATAAAGAGGAAAGTCAGTTTAGGTGGATTATTGATGGATGTCAAGTGTCCCTTTGTATAAGAGACTTTTTCTTCTAGACTGATTGCCTGAGGGCTCAAGAGACTCCTAGATAACAGCCTGGATGCTGTCTTCTTATTTCCTCTGAATATCTGCATTTTCATCCAAAATTAAGGCACCAAGCACAGCTTTGAGTGAAGTAATGGCCTCAGGGCTGGTGAATTTAATGAGAAATCTTCTTTTCAAGGGTCATATGCTGATACCTCGTGCTAAGCAGGCCTGGCCTTGAAGTGATGGGATTACTGTGTACCTACTTAAATTAAAAAACAAAAAACAAAAAAAACTTCCAATTTACTAGGACTTATTAGTTTTAGAGGTTTTTGACAACTTGATTTGCTCCCTCTTAATTAGTTAATGGTTATTCAGGCTGTGACAGCCTCCAGCAAGGCTTATAGCTTATAGTCAAAGCTTATAGCCTTGAAATATAGGCTCTAAGCTCAGAGTGGTTAGAAGAAGCATAAACAGGGAAGTGATATGTGTTATCCATAATGAAGGTCTCTTCCCTCCTCCCTCTCTTATACAAAGAACTGTAGAAGGTATTTTTTTTTTCTACAGACTGAAAAACTGACATTCTAAAAATAAAAGAATTAGAAGTACCTTACTCAGATTCATGAGTGGTATTTATTGCGGAGTTAGGATGACAACCCTGGCTTTGGACTCCCAGTCCAAAGTTTATTTCATGCAACACTATGTTCCCTCTTGCAGAATTCATCTGTTAAAAGTTAAAGGGAATAAAATGCCAGTCTGAACCTCAACAGGATAATGGCGGGGGTGAGGGTGGGGGTGGGGGGGTGGGGGTGGGGACTGAAGGACAACCTGAATTTGTTGATTAGTTTGCTTAATTCAGCTACACCCACTTACACTATCCCAGCCCACTGATCAGCATTTTCCTTTTGTGCAGACTTCATAGTCAAAGAATCAATATATCATTAGCCTACAGGATGTTGTTTTGTGGGTTTCAGGCAAGCTCCTGGGAGCATTATTTGAGTCATAATGACAGGGGTTGGGCTGTAATAAAAAGTCCTGAATTATGCCACATTAAGGATCTTCCCCCCATGAAGCTGGTAAGCTGCTCAAATATTCCCTTGTGTGGCTTCAGACACAGCCATCAAATATCTAGCATGGATTTGGGGCTCATGTGCCTCATTTATCCCCAAGGTATTCTCCTAAAGCAGGGAGCTGGTATTACTACTTTTAAGAGGTAAGGAAGGAGAGGTTGAAGAGATTAACTGGATAAGACTTGAATCCTGGAGTAGCCAGATCAATCCCTTAGATCCAATAGCCACTCCCTGCTTCCTCAGGCTTAGAAAACAGGCAGGATTTTGAAAATTCTCTTCACGGACTGTCTCCAGCTGCTCTATCCCCAGCCAGAGAGCTCATGACCACTGGCTGGCATTAAACTTCATCCTCTCTCCCCTCCACTACTATTCCTGAGTCTTCCCCTTCCCAAGACTCAGAAGTCCCCTCTCACCAGCCTCCCCCAGTTCTTATCTCCTTCCTCTCCTTTCCCTGAATGACTCATTTTGTTTACCAAGCAGAGAAGCTAATAGAAGGCAGCAGAATTTAAGCTTCCCTGGGACTTGCTTTACGCACTGACAAAATCATTCTTTTCTCTCTCTGTTAAATATTCATGGCTCTCAGATTTTTAGATACAGAGGTACATTTTGTTTTAAAATGTGCTGATCCAAGACATACTGGTTTGCATTGATTTCCTCCTCTTTGCATTTCTATTGCATTGGAAATAAAGAGGTCCTCATTCACTTCTGAAATATGGACCTGAATTTATCTATGGCTTTCTTTTTAATTTGGTTGCTGTTTGGTGAAAGGACTGATGTTGGTAGATGTTTTACATGTTTCTGTGTTTTCTCTTTTGACATTGTGTGCGCGCACACACACACGCATTGCACGCACGCAGACAAGCAGAAAAAGAAAAATCACATCATCTTTTCCAGGCATCACGGCCTAATGTTAATATAATTTGAAAGGGATTTTAATAAAGCTTTGATCTATTACAGATTTCAAATATTTACAATTTGGAATGAAAATAAAATAGAGATAGATTTACAAAGATGAAGAAGAGGCTCACCCAGAATAGTTCAGAGACCTGTAGAAAATGAAATGGGAACAGAAGTGCCTCCATTTTAAAAGGGAAGGAGTGAGAGAAATGACATGGCATAAGAATTCTGGAAAGAGAATAATGGGAATGGGTGGGAAGAGGGATACAATCCTGATTAATTCAGGTCACTTGACAGTCTTAAAATGCATAATGCAAGTGAAGAAAAGTATAAGGCTTTCAGGTTCTGGAAGTTACATGGGGATTTTTTTTTTGCCCTTGCTGGTCTCACTCATGGCCGCATGAAATTAAAAGAGAAAACAACCTGTTGATAAGAAAAAGCTGAGTTTTTTCTTGCTATGTTAAGGGAATGTACCATCTCGGAAGACTTGTAGTCTTGTAGTGTGGAGGATAAAGTTAGAATTTTTATGAGGTTTTGGAGCCTTTTAATGAAGAAATTTAACTAGGACTGGGTAAGGATTTTGATATAATGGTCTAGGACTGGTGGATACTTTGGTTGGAAGAGTCATGAGGACTCAATTTTTATTTAATCCTATGGAAGACTTTGATTTGATGTTTACTTAATATTTTGGTAGAGAAACTGGAATAAATGATAAAATTATTTGTGATTTTTATCTTCCTGGGCAACAGTTTCTTGGAATAGTTATGTTGATGAAGACAGCAAATTAGTAAAGTATGTTGATATAGACAGTAAGCTGTGTGGGTGTATTGATTTGGAATCTTGATTATAAACTCTCATAATTAGGAAACACCTAGAAGTTTATCTAGCCTAGTCTCAAATTGATTTTTGAATTCCCTTATGACATGCCAGCCATGTTTTCATTCAGCTTCTCAGAGTTTGAAACCAGTACAAAGTTCTTGAGAATCTGGCAGCAAGCACCAGTACGTATTTACTCTAGGTTTCCAAAATTAGACTAATTAAGGTATTCTTTGGATCTCTACTTCTCTTTCCTTTTTTAGTTAACTAAAGACTGGCTTCATTGCCCATTACTCTCTGCTTTTTTTTTTTTTGGCTGGTTGCAATTTTATTTATTTATTTATTTTCACATCTTTATTTGAGTATAATTGCTTTACAATGGTGTGTTAGTTTCTGCTTTATAACAAAGTGAATCAAATATACATATATGCCCATATCTCCTCCCTCTTGCGTCTCCCTCCCACCCTCCCTATCCCACCCCTCTAGGTGGTCACAAAGCACCAAGCTGATCTCCCTGTGCTATGCGGCTGCTTCCCACTAGCTATCTATTTTATATTTGGTAGTATATATGTCCATGCCACTCTCTCACTTCGTCCCAGCTTACCCTTCCCCCTCCCCGTGTCCTCAAGTCCATTCTCTACGTCTGTGTCTTTATTCCTGTCCTGCCCCTAGGTTCTTCAGAACCATTTTTTTTTTATATACCATATATATGTGTTAGCATACAGTATTTGTTTTTCTCTTTCTGACTTACTTCACTCTGTATGACAGACTCTAGGTCCATCCACCTCACTACAAATAACTCAATTTCATTTCTTTTCATGGCTGAGTAATATTTCATTGTATATATTTGCCACAACTTCTTTATCCATTCATCTGCCGATGGACACTTAGGTTGCTTCCATGTCCTGGCTATTGTAAATAGAGCTGCAGTGAACATTGTGGTACATGACTCTTTTTGAATTATGGTTTTCTCAGGGTATATGCCCAGGAGTGGGATTGCTGGGTCATATGGTGGTTCTATTTTTAGTTTTTTAAGGAACCTCCATACTGTTCTCCATAGTGGCTGGATCAGTTTACATTCCCACCAACAGTGCAAAAGAGTTCCCTTTTCTCCACACCCTCTCCAGCATTTATTGTTTGTAGATTTTTTTGGTGATGGCCATTCTGACTGCTGTGAGGTGGTACCTCATTGTAGTTTTGATTTGCATTTCTCTAATGATAAGTGATGTTGAGCATCCTTTCATGGGTTTGTTGGCATCTGTATATCTTCTTTGGAGAAATGTCTATTTAGGTCTTCTGCCCATTTTTGGATTGCGTTGCTTGTTTTTTTGATATTGAGCTGCTTGTAAATTTTAGAGATTAATCCTTTGTCAGTTGCTTCATTTGCAAATATTTTCTCCCATTCTGAGGGCTATCTTTTCATCTTGCTTATGGTTTCCTTTGCTGTTCAAAAGCTTTTAAGTATCATTAGGTCCCATTTGTTTATTTTTGTTTTTATTTCCATTTCTCTAGGGGGTGGGTCAAAAAGGATCTTGCTGTGATTTATGTCATAGAGTGTTCTGCCTATGTTTTCCTCTAAGAGTTTTATGGTGTCTACCCTTACATTTAGGTCTTTAATCCATTTAGAGTTATTTAGGGAGTGTTCTAATTTCATTCTTTTACATGGAGCTGTCCAGTTTTCCCAGCACCACTTATTGAAAAGGCTCTCTTTTCTCCATTGTATATTCTTGCCTCCTTTATCAAAGATGAGGTGACCATATGTGCGTCGGTTTATCTCTGGGCTTTCTATCCTGTTCCACTGATTTATATTTCTGTTATTGTGGCAGTACCATACTGTCTTGATTACTGTAGCTTTGTAGTATAGTATGAAGTCTGGGAGCCTGATTCCTCCAGTTCCATTTCTCTTTCTAAAGATTAGTTTGGCTATTTGGAGTCTTTTGTGTCTCCATACAAATTGTGAAATTTTTTGTTCTAGTTCTGTGAAAAATGCCATGGTAGTTTGATAGGGATTGCATTGAATCTGTAGATTGCTTTGGGTAGTATACTCATTTTCACAATGTTGATTCTTCCAATCCAGGAATATGGTATCTCTCTCCATCTGTTTATTTCATCTTTAATTTCTTTCATCAGTTTCTTATAGTTTTCTGCTTACAGGTCTTTTGTCTCCTTAGGTAGGTGTATTCCTTGGTATTTTATTCTTTTTGTTGCAGTGATAAATGCAAGTGTTTCCTCAATTTCTCTTTCAGATTTTCCATCATTAGTGTATAAGAATGCAAGAAATTTCTGTTTATTAATTTTGTATCCTGCAACTTTACCAAATTCATTGATTAGCTCTACTAGTTTCTGGTAGCATCTTTAGGATTCTCTACGTATAGTATCATGTCATCTGCAAACAGTGACAGCTTTACTTCTTCTTTTCCGGTTTGGATTCCTTTTATTTATTGTTCTTCTCTGATTGCTGTAGCTAAAACTTCCAAAAGTATGTTGAATAATAATGGTGAGAGGGGGCAACCTTGTCTTGTTCCTGATATTAGTGGAAATGGTTTCAGTTTTTCACCATTGAGAATGAAGTTGGCTGTGGGTGTGTCATATATGGCCTTTTTTATGTTGAGGTAAGTTCCCTGTATGCCTACTTACTGGAGGGTTTTTATCATAAATGGGTGTTAAATTTTGTCAAAAGCTTTTCTTGCATGTATTGAGATGATCATATGGTTTTTATTCTTCAATTTGTTAATATGGTGTATCACATTGATTGATTTGCATATATTGAAGAATCCTTGCATTCCTCAAATAAACGCCACTTGATCATGGTGTATGATCCTTTTAATGTGCTGTTGGATTCTGTTTGCTAGTATTTTGTTGAGGATTTTTGCATGTATGTTCATCAGTGATGTTGGCCTGTAGTTTTCTTTCTTCGTGACATCTTTGTCTGGTTTTGGTATCAGGGTGATGGTGGCCTCGTAGAATGAGTTTGGGAGTCTTCCTCCCTCTGATATATTTTGGAAGAGTTTGAGAAGGATAAGTGTTAGCTCTTCTCTGAATGTTTGATAGAATTCGCCTGTGAAGCCATCTGGTCCTGGGCTTTGGTTTGTTGGAAGATTTTTAATCACAGTCTCAATTTCAAGCTTGTGATTGGTGTATTTATATTTTCTGTTTCTTCTGGTTCAGTCTCAGAAGGTTGTGCTTTTCTAAGAATTTGTCTGTTTCTTCCAGGTTGTCCATTTTATTGGCATATAGTTGCTTGTAGTAATCTCTCATGATCCTTTGTATTTCTGCAGTGTCAGTTGTTACTTCTTTTTCATTTCTAGTTCTGTTGATTTGAGTCTTCTCTCTTTTTTTCTTGATGAGTCTGGCTAATGGTTTATCAATTTTGTTTATCTTCTCAAAGAACCAGCTTTTAGTTTTATTGATCTTTGCTATTGTTTCCTTCATTTATTTTTGATCTGATCTTTATGATTTCTTTCCTTATGCCAGCTTTGGGGTTTTTTTGTTCTTCTTTCTCTAATTGCTTTAGGGTTAAGGTTAGGTTGTTTATTTGAGATGTTTCTTGTTTCTTGAGGTAGGATTGTATGGCTATAAACTTCCTTCTTAGAACTGGTTTTGCTAAATCCCATAGGGTTTGGGTTGTCATGTTTTCATTGCCATTTGTTTTAGGTATTTTTTGATTTCCTGTTTGATTTCTTCAGTGATCTCTTGGTTATTAAGTAGTGTATTGTTTAGCCTCCATGTGTTTGTATTTTTTACAGATTTTTTTCCTGTGGTATCTAGTCTTATAGCATTGTGGTTAGGAAAGATACTTGATATGATTTCAGTTGTCTTAAATTTATCAAGGCTTGATTTGTGACCCAAAATATGATCTATCCTGGAGAATGTTCCATGAGCATTTGAGAAGAAAGTGTATTCTTTTGTTTTTGGATGGAATGTCCTATAAATATCAAGTAAGTCCATCTTGTTTCATGTATTATTTAAAGCTTGTGTTTCCTTATTTATTTTCATTTTGGATGATCTGTCCATTGGTGGAAGTAGGGTATTAAAGTCCCCTTCTATGATTGTGTTACTGTTGATTTCTCCTTTTATAGCTGTTAGCATTTGCCTTATCTATTGAGGTGCTTCTCTATTGGTTGCATAAATATTTATAATTGTTATATCTTCTTCTTGAATTGAGCCCTTGATATTATGTTTTGTCCTTTTTTTCTCTTGTAATAGTCTTTATTTTAAAGTCTATTTTGTCTGAAGTGAGAATTACTACTCCAGCTTTCTTTTGCTTTCCATTTGCATGGAATATCTTTTTTCCATCCCCTCACTTTCAGTCTGTATGTGTCCCTAGGTCTGAAGTGGGTCTCTTGTAGACAGCATGCATACGGGTCTTGTTTCTGTATCTATTCAGCTAGTCTGTGTCTTTTGGCTGAAGCATTTAATCCATTTACATTTAAGGTAATTGTCGATGTGTATGTTTCTAGAACAATTTTCTTAATTGTTTTGGGTTTTTTATTGTAGGTCTTTTCCTTCTCTTGTGTTTCCTACCTAGAGAAGTTCGTTTAGCATTCTTTGTAAAGCTGGTGTGGTGGTGCTGAATTGTCTTAACTTTTGCTTGTCTGTAAAGGTTTTAATTCCTTTGTTTAATCTGAATGAGATCCTCACTGGGTAGAGTAATCTTAGTTTTAGTTTTTTGCCTTTCATCACCTCAAATATGTCCTGCCACTCCCTTCTGGCTTGCAGAGTTTCTGCTGAAAGATCAGCTGTTAACCTTATGGGGATTCCCTTGTATGTTATTTGTTGTTTTTCCCTTGCTGCTTCTAAAATTTTTTCTTTGTTTTTAATTCTTGATAGTTTGATTAATATGGGTCTTGGCGTGTTTCTCCATGGATTTATCCTGTATGGGACTCTCTGTGCTTCCTGGACTTGATTGACTATTTCCTTTCCAATAATTAGGGAAGTTTTCAACTATAATCTCTTCAAATATTTTCTCAGTCCCTTTCTTTTTCTCTTCTTCTGGGGTATAATTCGAATGTTGGTGTGTTTAATGTTGTCCCAGAGGTCTCTGAGACTGTCCTCAATTCTTTTCATTCTTTTTTCTTTATTCTGCTCTGTGGTAGTTATTTCCGCTATTTTATCTTCTAGGTCACTTATCCGTTCTTCTGCCTCAGTTATTCTGCTATTGAGTCCTTCTAGAGAATTTTTAATTGCATTTATTGTGTTGTTCATCATTGTTTGTTTGCTCTTTTGTTCTTCCACGTCCTAGTTAAACGATTCTTATATTTTCTCCATTCGATTTCCAAGATTTTGGATGATCTTTACTGTCATTACTCTGAATTGTTTTCAGGTAGAATGCCTATTTCCTCTTCATTTGTTTGGTCTGGTGGGTTTTTACCTTGTTCCTTCTGCTGTATGTTTTTCTGTCTTCTCATTTTGCTTAACTTACCGTATTTGGGGTCTCCTTTTCACAGGCTGCAAGTTCACCGTTCCCATTGTTTTTCGTGTGTGCCCCCAGTGGCAAGGATTGGTTCAGTTGGTTGTGTAGGCTTCCTGGTGGAGGGGACTCATGCCTGTGTTCTGGTGGGTGCGGGTGGATCTTGTCTTTCTTGTGGGCAGGACTGCGTCTGATGATGTGTTTTGGGGTGTCTGTGAAGTCAGTATGACTTTAGGCAGCCTCTCGGCTAATGGGTGGGGTTGTGTTCCTGTCTTATTAGTTGTTTGGCATAGGGTGTGTGGCACTGTAGCTTGCTCTTCGTTGAGTGGAGCTGGGTCTTAGCGTTGAGATGGAGATCTCTAGGAGAGGTTTCACCGTTTGTCATTATATGGAGCTGGGAAGTCTCTGGTGGACCAATGTTCTGAACTCAGCTCTCCCACCTTAGAGGCACAGGCCTTACACCTGGCCGGAGCACCAAGACCCTGTCAGCCACACGGCCAGGTATGTGGGGAGCTTCTTGCCTTTTGGGAAGTCTGAGGTCTTCTGCCTGTGTTCAGTATGTGTTCTGTTGGAGTTTTTCCACGTGTAGATGTATTTCTGATGTATTTGTGGGGAGGAAGGTGATGTCCACATCTTACTCCTGCACCATCTTGAAGGTCTCCTGCTGCCGCTCTCCCCCGGTGGTGGCACTGCATCTCTGCTCTCTGTTTTTGCTCTCATAGTATTTGCTTACTCGTAGCACCTGCATCCTCATCACATGCCTTTCTCAGAATCTCCCACGGCTTACCCTACTCTACTTTATGGACTCTGAACACTTCCATCTTAGCTTCCCCACAGTTATCAACATCATTCTCTGTTTTCTGGTTCAGATTCCTTAGAGTGGACTTCTAATTTGTCTAGCTTATGTTTTATACCAGACCACTTCATGGGATGCTGACTAGTCTGTGTATCAGCAGTTTTAATAGACAAGTACCAAACTCTGAACAATTAAATGTAATCCTAGTGAGCAGGGTTCTGGAGTAAGAGAATAGTGTACTGTGTCCTCAAAAGGAGTATTCTGGGGTTATTCCTGTAAGGAGTGCTGTGGGTGGGAAGATTTTATAATGTTTTGGAAGAAAATGATGAGGATGTTAATATCACAGCAAACATATCTAAATCAGAGGGAATTTGCCTACAATGACTATCATGGACATTGGTCCTGGAAGACATCATGTTTCCAAAGCTCCCACCATTGCTTTAAATGGGGTATTCTTAATCTTAAGTCCAGGGACTTGGATGCACATTGTGGGTCTGTGAAGACATTATAGCATTCTGTGTTTAAGTGTTTATTAATAGCACATGAGTAGCTTTGGAGTTAGAAGTGGACCCCAAGTCTCTAAACACCATTTTTTTAATTTTTCAGATAAACATTTTTAGTTCCTTCAACTAAATATTATGTCATTCTTCATAGCATTTATGAAAATCAATTATGACTGTGGGTTTTTTCTTCCTAAATTTTAATCTGCATTCCCCCATTAAAATTAAGTGGCACTGTGGCAGTGACCTTTACTGTCTTGTTCACCGCTTATTCCTAGTCCGTTGATATCTTTTGGATAGAACAAGGTAGGGTCAAAGAGAGAAAATTGAGAAAAAATAATGTTAGTAACTGCTTGAGTCTGCTCTTTGGAATTTAGGGAAGGCCTAGGAGACTAAAGCCTTTGCCTACAAACAAGAAACAGGGGACACAAAGGGGCTTTTGTACATGGTAGGTCCCCATAGCATGATGCTCGGTTCAATAGCTATAATTTTATTGTGTATTCTATGTTACTTAATCTTTCCTTCATTAATCATTACCAGGGACATCGAAAATATTGCCTCTTTTTGTGTGTGTGTGAAATAATTGAAGTTCAAAGAGTTAAAGCAACTTGCCTGAATGATACATCTTGGAAAAGACAAGTGCAATATTGTGAATGTGAAAAAGAGATGTGAATTTAGTCATTCAGATGACCAAAATGTATTTCTCATATATATTTGGTCTTCTTCCATGGTTCCTGGCTCACAGCTCCCAAAACCCTTGGATTTTCCTGAATAATGGAAGCATTTTTTGTTATAATATTTAGGCTCTTGTCCTCAGTTCCTGAAGTTGCTTCCAAGCCATAAAGGTGAAATGGGTGTCTTGTTATTTATAACAAGCCCCTTTCCCACCACAACCCAGTTTGTGTTAAAGAGCTGACTTTTGGAAAGCATCTTAGGATGGGGGCTAGTTGCCAGGGGAACCCAACTTGACTAGAAAGGTGAAACTTTCAGTTCCAGCCCCTGATTTCTGTGGGGGTTAGAGGGGCTGATGGTTAAATCAATCGCCAGTGGTCAATGATTTAATCAATCATGTCTATGTTACAAAGCCTTCATAATATCCTAAAGGAGGGGGTTAGTATAGCTTCCAGGTTGGTGAGCAAGGATACTTCCATGTGTCAATGAGCTGGACGCCAAACTCTATGAGGACAGAAGCTATTTTTCAGAACCTCACCCTATGTATCTCTTCATCTGGCTGTTGACTCATATCCTTTATTATTCTTTGTGATAAACCAGTAATCTAGTGAGTAATCTGGTTTCCTGAGTTCTTTGAGCTGCTCTAGCAAATTAATCAAACCCAAGGAGAAGGGGTCATGGGAAACTGATTTATAGCCAGTTTATCAGAAGTACAGGTAACGACTTGGACTTGGGATTTACAACTGAAGACGAAGGTGTTCTTGTGGGACTGAGTCCTTAACCCATGGAATCTGTTGCTCTCTCCAGGTAGATAGTGTCAGAATTGAGTTGGATTATAGGACACTAAGTTGGTGTCCCAGAATTGCTTGGCAGTATGGGGGATCCCCACCCACATTGGATGCAGAACTCTCAACAAGAATGGGATTTGAACCCAGTTTTGAACTCAGTTATTGATGGGGTATGAGAAGGAGAATGAGGAAACTGGAGGGAGGGTATACAATTCAGTGATTGTACAAGTTTCAGTAAACAAGAATTATCCTTGAAATAAATACAGACATTTATTCCATCAAGTAAACATCTCTGAGCCTGCATTTTCACAGAACCTCTGTGTGATTCTGACAGTTAACATTTATTCAGGACTTACTTTACCAGGCATTGTTCTAAATGGTTAAGTGCTTTGCTCAGTGTTTCATAGCTGGTAGGCAGCCAAGGCAGATCCAACTCCAGAAGCTAGGTTCTTAACCACTTACTATACTCTAGTGGCTTCTCTGGGTCAGATAGTTCTGCATCACGTTTTGAGAAACATGTAGAGAAATAAGTACTGAATTTAGAGGCTCAGAGACAGCGGCTGCAGTAGCGAGGTGTGGTGCCTGGCACAAATCACCACAGAGAGTCTGTCTAAAATTAACATGAAAGGTGGCCATGCTCAATAAAACCAAAAGCATAAACCAATACCTGGCATAACATGTGCAGTAAAAATTTGTTGAGTAAATAAATATTTATGAGGACAAGAGCAACTTTTCAGTCTTAGAGAAGAAAGACAATGCATTTGTTTAACCATGGAAATTTTGAAACCCAGAATTAGAATAAAGTTTAAAAGTCATCAAGACCATCTCCCACCACCACCCCCACCACCCCCACCCCAATCGATGATACAACCATCTTACAATATTTTAGGCCTGTAGTCAGTCAGTTAAAGAAAAAAGCAGCCTCTGGCTTGTAGTGAGACAATGAGAGAAAAGACCAGAAATCTGATCCAGAGAGAATTAAGGGGACTTTAAATGCCAGAGTCGAATAGACTCCTGATTGTAGCCAGGTATTTGAAGGACGAGAGGGAGAGAAATTAATACTGCAGTAATGATGGCTGCAGTCATCTGCTACTGTAGAAAGATGCATGTGGACACGTGGGGCCAATGTGCGCCTACTGATCTCTCTCACAATTCCTTTTTTATTGTTCATCTTTTCCTGTTAACTCACACAGCCAGTGTCTGAGGGACTGCAGCTCTTCTTGGGCCTGCCAGTCTGACTCCTGTTTAGCAACCATGAAATACGAAGGTCCATGAGCCCTTTAATTGGACAAGTCCCAGTTAATACTGCAGTCGAGATGTTGAGAGTTGGGGTCGGTAGGTGGAAGAGAGAAAGGCAAAATGAGAGGGGGGGGGGGAGAGAGAGAGAGAGAGAGAGAGAGAAAGAGAAAGAGAAAGAAATCCATGAATGTCTTCTTCATAGAGAGAGGGGGAACAATAGGAAAAGAGCCACTGTACAAAATTCAGTCCAACCAACACTGGTGACAGATAGGACTTCAGGAGCCCCCATACCCACTTGGGCAGGTGAATAAACTTTTCTAGTCTTCTGAGTCACAATGATCTGAGCTGGTGACATTGCTAATATTCACAGTCTACTTGATACTCACTGGGTAGAAAGAATAATCTTAAACTACAGTTATTGAATCACAGAATTTGAGTGATAGATCTGTTATGCAAACTCAAGTCACCTGACTTCCAACCTAGAACTTCTTTTACTTAAAATGTTAAATTAAGGTACTGATTTAAGATTGGTCCAATGTATAAACTAGCCATAATCTCCTAGAGTTTGGCTTATTCCTGGTTTAAAATAAATAGAAATGTCCATCATAATTTATAATGGAAATACCAGGGTAGTTGAGAGGCATTTAATGTACCTTATTAAAAATGAATAAACCAAAACCGACATTTTTGAAATTTGTGTATTCAGCTGTTGAACAAATAGTGAATGTTTACTACATGGAAGAAAAATTGTGCTGGATGCTGGATGCTCAAGGATTCAGTGATGACTAAGGTGGGCGCATTCTCTGCTATTAATTAGCATTCAGTTTAGGGAGGGAGGGAAAGAGAAGAGTAAGCACAAAATTGCCATATCAGGGGATACGAGTAATGGAAGAGCAAGGGTAGTGAGTTATGGGGCCACAGAAGGGAGTATCTTGGTCAAATGCAGAAATAATTAAGGCTTCCTAGAGGCAGTGTCTTCTAGCCAGAGGCCTAAAGTATGAGCATGAGTTAGCCAGACAAACAGGGTATGGAAAAGCATTCCAGGTAAAGGGAACAGTATGTCCAGACCCTATGGCACATTTAAGAAAAGAAAGCAGGTTCTTTCTGGCGGTACTATATGGGACTGCTGTGGACTGAGCGTTTCTGTCCTGCTAAAATTTATATCTTGAAGCCCTAATGCCCAGTGTGACAGTATTTGGAGGTGGTCCCTTTGGGAGGTAATTAAGTTTAGATGAGGTCATGAGGGTAGAGTCTCCATGATGGAGACTAGGACCATCATGGAGACATGATGGGATTAGGACCCTTAGAAGAAGATGAAGAGACCAGAGTGAGCTCTCTCTTTCTGCCATTTGAGGATACAGCAAGAAGGCAGCAGCCTACAAGCCAGGAAGAGGGCTCTCACCAGAACCTGACCATGTTGGCCCCCTCATCTTGGACTTCCAGCCTCCAGAACTGCGAGAAATTGTTGTTTAAGCCACCCAGTATATGGTATTTGTTACAGTAACCTGAGCTGGCTGAGACAGGTATGATGAGAAAAACGTCAGGAGGTGAGGCTGGAGTAGTGACCGCAGACCAAAACATGAAATTCCTTATAAGTCCTGTCAGTATAGACTTTACACAAACAGAACTAGAGGACCTTTGCAGACTATTAGAGCTCACTTTCTAATGCTGCTTGCTGGGTAGACTTCACCCCTGCTATAACAACAGCTCTGCTGGGGCCTAGGACTCAGTCTTGCACTCCAAATCCCATTCCAGTAACTGAGATTCTACCTTGATCTGAGCAAGCCCAATCCTGCACCCCTGTTTTGCTTCCAGCATCCAGGTCTCGATTGTCAGTGTTTGAATCCCAGCCAAGAACAAGTTCCAAGCATCTGAAGTCTCCTCTCAGTCTAGGGTTCTACCTTTCTCTTTCTGAACCTAACAGAATTGGAGGCCTTTTCCTGAACCTGAGGCCGTACTGGTTCATACTGCATACCCATGGAATTTTTTACCTCCATCTCATCATCGGCTCAGTAGTATCTCCATTTGAAACCAAATCCCATCCTGACATTGCATTCTGCCTGCCCGTTAACACCTGCTGGGCAGCCCAGGTGTAAACTATGTCCATACTCAGGCTTCGCTTCACACCTCCATCTACCCCTTGCCTGCTTTTTCTTCTAGCACCAGAAGCTGAATCCAACTCTATAGGCCTTTGAATGTCATCTCTAGTCTCTATTCACTGCATCTAACCTGGCTTGACCGTGGTGTTTCTAACTAGCTCCTTCTATAACCGTTATGAAGTTACACAAGGATAACTAAAATATTGCCTGAAATGATAGTGGCCAAATACCCAACAGGCGAGAAAGAACAGTGAAATAGAGTAGATTTGGTAATTCATAATGTTTGCAAATTAAGAGAAGGAATGGATTTTGGTCTGGTCTAGCAGAGAGGTATGGTTGCGTTAGTTCTTTCATTTATTTACTCAGCAGAAATTTAGAGGATGACTGCTTTGTGCCAGAAACTGCTTTAGGCTCTGAGATTTTGGCTGCAAACAAGGTAAAGATACACAGAGATTCTAGTCTAGGGGAGAAGGAAAATCTAAGATTTAAATTGTCATCTAGGGTAGACTAAGAGTGTTTTAGTGTGGTAGGAAGGCATGAAATGTATACCAGCAGAAACTAGTTCTTTAGAAGCAACCATTTAAGCATGGTCCACAAATGATGTTTAGGTTTTGGGGAATCCTGACACCTGTAAGATCCCATTCAGTTCTGAAGACCTCTGTTGTGCTGGGTTCTTTTTGCCAGGAATCCTAAGGCAGAAGGTAGCGAGCAGATAGAAAATACTCCCAGAAGAATTGTTCAAGTTGCTTGCTTAGAAATATGATGCCACAGGTAGAACCAAAACCAACAGCAAGGGAGAGGGAGATGGATACAGCAGGAGTGTTTCTGCTGTATCTGATGCTATGTTTAGTGACATCTCATCCCTCATGGAGACTCTTTTCTGAACATTTTCTTCCCTTATATATGGAGTATATTATTCAATGATTGTCAGCAGTGAGAAATGCATGGAGAGATAAAAAAAGGAGTTGGCCTCTCGGTGACAGTGTATAAGGAATCTATTTCTTTTATCAGAGAACCTGGACTCCAAAGAATGGATTCCGTAATAACTATCCATCATCTGCACGGGAAGCACAACAAGCCCAAATGCCCGGTTAGCCAGCTGCCTGGGCCTCCTCTCCTGTGGAAGAGTGTACTGTCCTTCCTTTCCTCCCAGACCACAAGTACGTTAGTCTAAAGGAGAGGAGAAGAGGCCTCAGGAGCTGCCAAAATGATGCAGTGGATAAGTTTGTTGCTAAACTGAAAGAGATAAGCTTTCTCTTTTAGAACATCAGCTTGTATTAGGCAGGTCTGTCTCTTCCTGAGGGTCTCTCGAAAGGGTCACTCCCTTTAAGATCAAACCCCTTTCCTCTCATTTGAATCTAAGACAAGTATTTCACGTGTTTATAAAAATAATAAGTTATCTCTAGGTAATAAGACAGCTGGTAATTTTTATTTTTTTGTTTATCAGTATATTCTAAATAATATTTACTCAGCAAGTAGTTCTTTAAAAAAATACATTTTTCTAAATTTGGTACTAGTGTAAGAGTATAGATTAGTGTAACCCTCTTGCAGGGCAATTTTAAGACATTCTTAACTATTCAAATGTAGATACTCTTTGTTATTGCAATTCTTTTTCAAGAATATATTCTAAAGAGTACTTCTTAGGAGTGTGCAAAGATATACTTAGAAGAATGTCCATGATAGTATTTACAGAGCAAAACTGGAAATAGCCTAAATGTCTATCAGTAGACAATTCATTAAATAAATGATGACTTTTTCATACAAGTACTCTATAACTATTAAAAGAAAATGGTAGATCTATATATGCTGAAATGGAGAGATCACCAAGTTGTTTTATTACATGAAAAAGCACGGTGCAGAAGGGAACTTCAGGGATTCTGTTTTATTTCTTGGTCTGGGTCCAGCTGGTTACATCTTAGCATTCAGCTTATAAAAAAATCAGAGTTCTAAACTTAAAATACGTGCTTTATATATATATTTTTCTGCATGCACATTATACAAGAAAAATGTTAAAACAATATACAAAATATCATGTAGTGCCCTTTGTGATTTCAAAATGGCAAATATTTATATTAAACACCTTGATATTTATACAAATTCTGGGTAGGATACACAGACACTGTAAACAATGATGATCTCTGGAATGGAGAAAAGAAGTTAGGATGTGTAGAATTTTACTTTTGGTTATACCTGTTGCAATTTTTGATTTGTGATAAGAGAAAAAAGTAGTTAAGATTATTTTAAATACTGGTACCCATTCCTGGAAAAAGTAATATAAATCTCTGTCTTCATCACTTGAAGTCAACTATCAAGCCCTGTGGCAGTTTTTCCCTACCAGGTCTATGCTCTCCACTCTAGAATTCACGATGTATCTGCAGTGCTCTGCTCTCATTCTTGGTGTACCAGACTCTCTCTGCATTTTTCAAGACCTCCATTCCAAATCTAAGTGGGTGACCGTCTGTTAAACAGCTGCTGCTTCCAAACTGAGAAAGGGCCACATTGCAAGCAAGAGGCCAGGGCAAGAATCATTCTGGGTGGAAAATGACTTGGCAGGGTCCAGTGCTCTGGGATCCATCTGAGAGGAAACATCATTAATGTTAATCTAACTGAGCTCAGGGTGGAGGAATGGAAGCTATGGATTCTGAAGAGAATGGCTTGAGCTAAGGGTGGGTTTTATTTGACAGAGACAATGAGGAATCACTTGCCTGTGCTAAGTGGAGACACTATTATCCTGAACGGATACATGATTTTCAGCTGCCACCTTTGTTCTGGTGCAGAGGAGCTATACAGAAGCAGTGAAGAGGTGGCGTCCCTGAGCCTCCCAGTGCCAAAGACTGTGCCCAAGTATGGGGTTGGGATTCCCACTGTTGGTCTAGGAGTAGCAGGGTTGCATACACAGAACTGTTTATTTTTAGGTTTTGTAGGTATCCCTAAAATCACATCAACTAAATGCCAAAGAGTCCATTCACTGTAGCCTAGTGGTTAAAGGCAAAGGATTTGGGATCAGGCTGACCCATGCATCAATCCTGATTTTTAACACTCTGGCTTTGTGACCTTAAATGAGCATCTAAACTTCAGCATCTTCATCAGTAAAGGGGGAATAATAATATTTATCTTATTGCTGTTTTCAGTGGTTATTAACATTGGTAAGAGACATTTATAGTGATTACCATGTACCGCAGTACCTATGAGTTATATATAATTATAATAATTTTGCATGAGAGAAAATGGAAAATATAAAGATATGGCTAGAATGAAGAAGAAATGGGATTCAAACACAAGTCTGTCTGATGCAGAAACCAGTTTACCTTGAACGCTACTTTGTGCTAGAACCGTGTAGTTTAGTCCTATCAGAATGACAGTGTACTGCCGAGATCTCTTGAAAGGAAATATGCTTCCATCATTCTCTCAAAACTATGAAATTAACCCCCCTTTATAGCATTCACTAGGGATCTCAAATGGCTCAAAACATCAATGAAATTCTCAAGGACCAAAAACATTAAGATTGGGGACTCCCCTGGTGGCGCAGTGGTTAAGAATCCGCCTGCCAATGCAGGGGACACGGGTTTGAGCCCTGGTCTGGGAAGATCCCACATGCTGCGGAGCAACTAAGCCCGTGCGCCACAACTACTGAGCCTGCACTCTAGAACCCAATAGCCACAACTACTGAGCCCGAGAGACACAACTACTGAAACCCACATGCCTAGAGCCCATGCTCCGCAACAAGAGAACCCACTGCAGTGAGAAGCCCGCGCACTGCAACGAAGAGTAGCCCCTGCTCGCCGCAACTAGAGAAAGCTGCACACAGAAACGAAGACCCACTTTCTTTCTGACCCACAGCCAGAAAGAAAGAAAGGAAGGAAGGGAGGGAGGGAGGGAGAGAGGGAGGGAGGGAGGAAGGAAGGAAAGAAAGAAAGAAAAGAGAAAGAAAGCAAAAACATTAAGATTGGTCCACAGCTCACTCTCATGTTATTACAGTGCCACCCTGCTAGTAACTGGTGACCCTGTGATCCACTGGCTAAACTAGACCAGTGCTACTAGAAGATTCTCTGTGGGACAGGAGTATCTGTATCACCTGGGAGCTTTTAGAAATGCACATGATGGCCCTACCTCAGGCCTACTGAATTAGAATCTAATTTGAAGGCTGGGCACTAGGAAGGTGTTTTAACAAGCTCTCCAGGTGATTTTTATGCATACTAAAGTTTAAGAAACACTGGGCCTAGAATGAGGGCAAGTCAGCTATAAAAAGGGAAGGAAGGCCAAGTTTCTATCCACATTACTGGAAGAGGGTCTTATTTCTAAATGGCCTGGTCCCTTTCTCCAGGTAATCTCAGTCTGAAATTTTTTCTCCTTTATATGCTGTTTGGGGAGGGGAGGGAGGATGGTGTAGGCTGGAGGAGGAGGAACTTAACTGCTTCCTAAAAGCTTGAGGGAGTTTTCAAACACTAATAAGGCTCAGACAACCTGGAAAAGATATTTTCTTCTATTTTCTTTTGTTTTAAAAATTTCTGGAAGTGCCCTGTCGAGAAAAATTGTATGCTCTGGAACAGGAGTCAGGAATCTGAGTTCTAATTATCTTTTCTTTCCATTCTCCATCATCTCAGGTCCTTCCCTCTCCTCTCTTTACCTCTTTCTCTTTCTTAATTCCCTATAGGTAGCTGGTCTGTTTGGGGAATTAATTGTGAACAAAGTAGAAATACCCCTACTCTCAGTGAGAGTACAGGCTTGTGAGGGGATAACGAAAAATAAATGGGCAAATGCGATGCAGTGTGATCCATGGACTGATCACGGAGTCTTCCCAGAGGAAGGGTTGGCTAGGATGAGATTTGGTTAGGCAAGAATTTTGAAGTGAGGTGAGGACTGGGGGGAGTATGGCCAAAGAAACTTAAAGGTGAGTGAACATACAAAGAATTTTATAAAGGTCTCTTGGCTTGAGAAGAGAAGAAAAGGAGGGGTGGCTTGATAATAAGGCTCAAGAAACCACCAGCAGCTGGAAGAGGGGGGCCTTGAGCAATCAAGAAGTCAATCCCTCTCCCAGAGATAGACACAGCTCCAGGAGAAGGGTGAAGAAGAATGTTACTCTCTACTCTTCTTCCCTCCATCTCAATTTAGCACTCATCAGGGAAACTCTAAGTTTCTGATCGATAGCATTTCTCGTTAACAGAAAAAGTGCACCTGTAAGAAATCCAATAAATTTGTAACTCAAATTTCATATAGAAACACTTCATGGGTTGTCCTTTCCCAAGGCTGGGGGTCCATAGGGCAGTATTGCTTAGCAGTTACAAATACGAACTTTGGAGTTGGCCAGACAGATATATAGCATCAAATTCCCATACTGCCTCTTACTGCCTTTGTGTCCTTGTGCAAGGTTATTAAACTTGTCAGACTTGGACTTTCCATTTCCTTATCTGTATAATGCAAATAATAAAACCTACCTCCCACAAATGTTGCAAAGATCAAATGAAGATAATCTTGGCACTGGGTCTGGGTACATAGTAAGCCCTCAAGGGTTCTAATTAAAACACTCCTTGTCCTTTTATTCACTTGAGTGATCAGCAAGCACTTTATCCCTAGCCTATAAGAGAGTAAAAGGATCCCTTTTCTTTGCTCCAGGGGATTTGGGTAGAAAGAATATAATGTGTTGTGGGAATTTTAGAGATGAGAACTATTGGATAGAAGAATGGATTTATAGCATAGGCAACATCTGAGTTGAGTCTTGAAGGATATGCTGAAGAGGAAAAGGAAGTAATTATAGGATGTATTCTCAAAATAACTGCAATTTATTGAGTGCTTACCAAGTTCTGTGCATTGTTGTAGGCACAGTTCTTGTACTGATTCATTTTGTCTTCACAAAAACTCCAGGATATGGGTACCATCATTGTCGCCATTTTATGGAGCAAGAGACAGCAGCATAAAGAAGTCAAGTAACTTGCCCAAGGTTATATAACTATTAAGATATAATGCCAAGTTTTGATTCTAAGTAGTCAGCCACAGAGGCTCTTAATCACTAGACTCATATTTATGTTCTACTTAATTATACCTCCATTTTATTCCAAAATTAATTTTAAAAAGTAAATAGATGGGCTTGGCTGGAGGATAAGGTGTTCGAAGGGGATTATTTGGAGAAATCGCCACAGAGAAGGGGATTAAAGTCTCTTTTGGGATGCACAGGTGAGGAGCAAAGATTTCTGAGAAGAAATATTTAGAAATAATAATTCCATGTGATAGAAATAAGCCCTCTGTTGCCCTTATTTCGTTGCCTCACATTTATATGAACCAAAATATATTCCGCTCACACAAACCACTTCCACATCTTTTGTTTTTAATCTTTCCAACAAAGGAGAACAAATTTAACAATGAGATTCTGTTTCTGTTCTGTACATGTGGAATAATTAAATTCGCATCCCACTTCAGCGTTGGATCTGCTGTTTGAAGGGAAATGTATCAATTGGACACATGCCCCATGATTTCTAGTCTGCAAATAAGGCATTTGGAGGAGGGAAAAGAAAAGGCAACATCTTTCTCCCAAGCAATAATCACACTAAAATCTTCACTTAGCTACAGCTTGTTGGAGGCTGGATTAATTCCCATTTGAGAGGGGTCAAAGGGGCAGGGAATTGAAGCAAGGAAGCTGGAGAAAAGCAGTGCGTAATTATGGAAAATCCCAGAGGACTCTGAAAAGTTTGCAAGAGAGCTCAACTGGCAGATACCTGAAAAAGACCTTGCTCGGGAAGCCTCGGGGACCTCTTTCAGTCTCTGTTTTATTTCTAAGGTCCTAATATATTTTTCTATATAGAACCCAAGGACTTGAGCTGATTCATGGAAGATACAAATGTTGTAGAGTGCAAATAATTGATGCATGGATTTGGGAGTGAGGAGATGAACTTGGACTTAAATCTCAGTCCTGACACTTTGTGTGTCTGTAAGACCTCGAGCAAGTTCCTTGCTTCTCAGAGATGCTTTCTTTCACTGTGTTTAATAAAGAAAAAAAAAAAAAGGAAAAACGAAGGATATTTATTTCTACTTTTTTTTTTTTTTTTTTTTTGCGGTACGCGGGCCTCTCACTGTTGTGGCCTCTCCCGTTGTGGAGCACAGGCTCCGGACGCGCAGGCTCAGCAGCCATGGCTCACAGGCCCAGCCGCTCCGCGCCATGTGGGATCTTCCCGGACCGGGGCACGAACCCCTGTCCCCTGCATCGGCAGGCGGACTCTCAACCACTGCGCCACCAGGGAAGCCCTCTACTTTTTATTGAAGGTACAAATTTTTAAAAAAATGAATAACATGTTAAAGCTCTTGATACATATTAAATACTCAAAGAATGTTTTTCTAAATTCTCTTCCTTTCAGTGTCACTCCTATATTTCTATTTCTAAAATGTACCATTATTTTGTTTAAACAAAATCTACTTTTAATTGTAGGGGTGGTGGGAGAGAAATTGATGCAGAAGAAGCTGCTTATCTCATGGCAATAGTCTGCATTAATAGGGATAATTTTACTAATAACTATACAGAAGTCTCACCCGGTGATTACCTTCACTTTTTATTTTTTTAGTTAACTAATTTATTTATTTTTGGCTGCATTGGGTCTTTGTTGCTGCACGCAGGCATTCTGTAATTGTGACGAGCGGGAGCTACTCTTTGTTGTGGAGCGGGGGCTTCTCATTTTGTTGGCTTCTCTTGTTGCGGAGCACGGGCTCTAGGTGCGCATGCTTCAGTAGTTGTGGAACACGGGCTCAGTAGTTGTGGCTTGCGGGCTCTAGAGCGTAGGCTCAGTAGTTGTGTCACACGGACTTAGTTGCTCTACGGCATGTGGGATCTTCCCGGACCAGGGATCGAACCCGTGTCCCCTGAACTGGCAGGCGGATTCTTAACCACTGCGCCACCAGGGAAGCCCTACCTTCGTTCTTGTACTGACCTCAGCTTATGTTTTTCCCCCTGGCTCTTTATCCTCTTCCAAGAAGTTGAATGAGTAAACTTTTCTTCAACCATTTTTATTTTCCACTACCCTGTAATCCACATGACAGCAGAATCTGTGTCTGATTTGCTAATGCCTGTATCACTGTTCCTTCTCTCAGAACCTAGAATGTAAGTAAACAAGCATGTATAGCGTGAACAAGTTAATGATATTTTTTTGCCTTTATGGCCTTTCAAACCTAAAGTTTCTGAAAGAACAAGGAAAGAGAACAGTAAAGAATGTTTGGTCTTGCTGGGGTGAAGTAAAGAACCAAATTCTTATTTGGTCAATCAAAGAGAAGTTTGAACCTGACACTCCTCATCCCAAATTCTAGAGATAAGAATTTTTTTCTGAGTGAAAATGAAGTTGTTTTTTCTTTTAATGATTCCCATTACATTAAACACTAGCCAGCTTATCAAAATGCAGAAGTAATAAAATTTTTCATAATTGAAAAGTCGTTTTTGTTTGTTCTGTAAACATAATGGTTTCAAGCACTTAATCTTCCTTGCCTTCCCTTCCGTCTACTGTCTGTGGTGTGGAGAATGGATCAGGCAGACCCAGAAGTGGAAGCAGGGGACCCTGCTGTGCAGCTGTGTAGGGGATTTATAATGACATCCTTGATGAAGATGGGAGCAGAGCAAATAGAAGATAAATTTGGAATATATTTTTCAGTAGACCTGAAAGAACCAGAAGAGCTTTGGAGGCAGAGAATGAGAAAAAGCAGTGTATTAAGGTTGACTCCTAAGGTGTTTGAGCTAGCAAGTGGATATTGGTGCCATTTACTGAGAATAGGAATTTTGGGGGAGGAAAAGACTTTTTTTCTTTTTTCTTTTACTTTTTTGGTTGAGGTAGGGGACTGGTGAAATATGCACATCACTTTTGTTTACTTTGTCTGCTTGAAGATACTGTTTGTGATGCCTATCACATCAAAGAGGAATTTTTTATTTGGCAGTTAGCATTATGAATACAGAATTCAAAGGTGAGCTCTGGTCTGGCAATGAATTTGAGCTTCTTCAGCATAAAGGTGGTGTTCTAAGCCATGATGTTTGATGTATCTGCTCTTAAGAAATTTTATCTTCCTGTCTTGAATGAGGGCCAGTCTCAACCAAGTCCAATGGGTATTCAGGTTCCAAAAGTGGACTCATATATCTTGCAATCAAAATAACATGCATCCTACCCTCATGAATTCAAGGGAAAATATTGGGAGAAGTTAAAGGTTTAAAGACAACATGACTAGAGCTAAACTTAGAAATTGTTTAAAAGTTTGTGGAGTATCCTTAGGTTTACAGAATCATAGAATTTTAGGCTTACATGGTAACTTAAACTTTTAGACTATTATCCCTTTGAAGAAGAATAACTTTTAAGAATAACTCTGTACAAAGTCCCTGGTAAGTTATTAAAATGTCAGTGCTTATACACTTCCTTTGATTGGGGAAGTGTGTTTGTCTGCATTTACTTCTGTTATTTGGATCATAAAGAATTAGCATGATCTTTTCCCATAATCTGTAGGTATTTGAAGACAGTGATGTTATCTCTTTTTTCCACCAGCATTTATATCTCTAGGGGTTTTTTTTAGCCTTTTCTCGAGTCATGATCATTTTAGTCTCTTCATATCCTCCTCATCTCTTCTCTAAATGAGCTACCATTTTTTTGTAGATAGCCCCCAAAAAGTTTGTTATGTCAAGATATCTTATAATATTAAGGTATTTCTGATGATCAACAGATGGGACATTTGGTTGAAAGAGACGTTTGGAAGTACTGCTGCTCATAGAGTAGGGGATTTGTCATGCTTTTAACTCTTCTGGCCACGTGTATTTTTTCTTATCCCCATGGAAAGGAGAAGCTCTTCACTAATCTAAAGAACTACATTTTACAAGTAGGCAGAGATGCTGATTAAAGTTAATGTTTATAAATGGAATCTTGCAGTAGGCAACTCTGCTGGGGTATACAGGTCTGAGCACTGTCCGATTTTTTTCTGTTTTGCCTTTGAATGGATCAGAGAGACATGTCTCATCCATGCATCTGTCTAGGTAACAAACTAGGTGACTATTCTTCCACACTTTCTTAGTTTGCTCTCCTCTGTAGGCATGTCTGAATATATGGATTCCAGTATAGAGATTTAAAGTAGGAGGGAGGTTGGAGACCTGCTTTAACTTCACATCTAAGTCATACTCTTTTACTCCCCTATTTGCCACAACCCTACAAAAAAAAGAACATTCAGATATTCACTCAGTGATTTATAAACAGGTGTTTTGCTTCCTGTGTAGCTAATTTTCTTTTAGTATCTGTGGCATTGGTCAAAACTGCCAAAGGCAGACTGGTGAGCAGTACTCCAGTTCCCCAGCAAGAATGAAACATTTTCCATCTCCCACAAGTGAACCTCATTGATGAAGCTCCCTGCTTTACACAGATTCACATTGATTTCCTCTCTCTGTTTTCTTCATCATTTATAGCCCATAACCATAGACTTAAATGCTAAATTATTTTCTGCCTCAAATATGTTAATAATTGTTTTATGTCCCCTAATTAAATTATAACATCCCTGAAGGTAGTACTAGTTACTATATTTGAATTTATTTTTTGTAATCCCCTAGTGGGTAAACATAGAGCTGACAATCTCCTGTAAAGTCCACAAAGACTTCTTAATATTATTTTAAAAACCACCATTTGATATTAAGTTCACAATGTTAAAAATCCACCTTTTCTTCTTTTAAATGTAAATACTGTTTGCACATATAAAGTCATATCCTGGTAAATGGAAGACATCAATAAAATGCTGGGTGTGGAGAGTTTTGAAGGTGAACTGCATCAAAGTTAAGATGGGCTTAGCACATTTAATTTGAAAAATTACTCTGCTTCCAAAAATATAAAGAAGATTATTATTTTCTTGTTTTGATGCAACCACAGCTATTTCCTCCAGCTCTTGCCCCTCACCTACCCCTTGTGTTTCCTATCCCTTCACTGACCTGCTCTCCTCCCCCATCTCCTGTGCTTTCCATACCTGAGTTACAGGATCCGGAGACGCATGCAAAATATTTCTAGTTCACAAAATACAATCCATCAACACCTCTTTTTTTTATTGCCCAGAAATGAATCCATTTTAGCTGGGAAAGTAGATACATCAATTTAAGTGGGAGATTTTTGACAGTTTAATTCAAATTAAGTCCACTTTGTTCAATTAGAGGGGATCTGAGAGGGGATGTAAGAGTATGGTGGGGGGAGGGGGGAGATAAGCATGTCCTATTAGAGGAAAACAAATGTACTTTTCCACATTAAATTTATCTGTGGAGATTTTTAGTTAAAAAAAAAATGACATCATAACAAGTTGATAATTTATGTTCCCTCAACAAATGGTGAATTACTCACTTCATTTTATATTGCTCTTTCTTTGCTTTTGGCTGGATCCTGACAGTCCTGAGAGATTACAGGGAGAGGGAAAGAGGCACAACTCCTTTCCAACTCTGGAGTTGGCTATTCGAGCTTCGCCATGATTCATTTAATGAAGCTTTTGCTAAAAGGGCTTGATCAATGCATAATGGCATTGACATTTTCCGGACCTACAGTGGTGAATTTGAAATGAGAAAGCCTGTACAATACAGCATTTTTGAGCTTCTAAGATTTTTGGTCTTCAGAGTTCAACTATCTTAATATGTGGTCCTCAGATAGTGTTTGTCATAGCCTGACTTCTGAAGATGAATCTGACACACTAATCTCTGCAAAAAAAACCCCACAAACTCTAAGTCAGCAATCAGAAATAATAATGCCTACAAAACTTTGGAAAGTAAAGTAAATGAGGCAGACAGACTGGAGTAAGGCAATTGGGAGGGGTAGGGGCTAGGTAAAAACAGAGAGCACGTGTTTCATCTAAAAGGAGAAATGAAAACAGTACCTATCTTTTGCTTATTGTTGTCATTGAGAAAGTGTAGACATAGTTTTATTGGATCTTCCAGTGTTTCAAAGAGAATACGAAAAAAAGAAAACAGCCAGATTTATAATGTGCAATCTTCCAACTTTTAGATATCCGCTTAGGCCGTATAAAACATGTCTGGAACTGAATTTCACTTATGCACCTCCATTGTATGCTACTGTTCTAGAGCATTATACAGAGCTAGCAAATATATACTCTGCTTGACATTGCTTTTGTCTCCTATGCTCATGACAGATGCTGCTCATTGATCACAGAATTCTTCCCCTACAGAGTCTAGAAATTAACTTAGAATTCTTCCTAACAGGCATTGCAAGCAGCCACTACCAACCATTCATAGTGAGTATGTAAGAAGAAATCCCAGACAAGTGAGACTTAGTCATGTATTCAAAGAATTCCCTGTGTGTGACAGATTTTAAAACTTGCATAAAAAATTGGGTCAGACACTAAATTACAAAAATTATACCTCATTATTTGATTGTGTTGTTCAACTTATAAATCGTGGTCAAATATTTTCTAATTCGAGTCACTAAGAGTCTTATGAGGTAGGACAGAAATCGTGTCTGTATTAAAATGAAGAAAACAAATGTTCAGAGAAGTTAAGTGAGTTGCCAAAGATCACACATTTAGTAATTAGAGGCATAAGAAATAGTAGCTCAGGTAGCTGGGTATCTTTATAATAATAATTTAAAAATCACAGAGAAAAATCCACAGGGAAAGAATTAAGCTCACAGTACAGAAACAAAAAGAAACAATGATAGGTTCCGCTGAGGGCATGAGTTGACCCACATCCACCTTAATTACCAAATACAGCTGGGGAAACAAATGCCTGTGCTCTCTGAGTAAACCTGCATTGTTGGAGTTGAGTGGCCATACTTTATAGTGACCTTCTTATTCTCTCTTGGTTGTCATTAACCAGAGTTGGAGGGAGAGAAGGAGACATTCATATCAGAAAGAGAAAGATACACAGAGACACACAGATCAGAGATTCAAAGAGCTCTTCTGTTTTTAGCTGGTCATCTTACAGAGAAGCCACAGGGAAGGCAGGACTTTAAGTGTTCCTTCTAACCTTTATTTCCCACCTGGGTAATTGCATTGCCTGCCTGCCACAGTGACTATCCAAGTGTTTTCTTTCAGGATTTGTAAAATAATTAACCTGATTCCTCTCCGTATGTGAGAGAATCATCTGATGGAGGCATAACTGTCCCTAGTCCCTTCAACAAATAGAGTTGCTCTAACCCTCATCACCATTCCTCAAATACAAGGCTGCTGTGATGATGATGATGATGGGGATGATAATGAATGGTTATATTTGTAATTCTTCCTACTTGTGCAGTTTTATTGAACTGTAACATGTTTCACATATTGTTTTATATTGGATTGTCACAAAAACCTTCTTAGGTAAACAGAGCAGGTAGTATGAGAGGTGGGAGGATCGATGCTTGCAGTCTTCACCAATTAAATGTCAAAATCAAATAAAAGCAATAGCAAAGGCTAACATTTGCAATGTGGGAACACAGGGAGGGGGATCTTAAGACAAATACTGGCAGACACAATAGAATTGTACACCAATTTAACAGCTGTTAGAACCCTAAACACACACACTCATTTCAGTTCAGTAATTCTTGGCTTTTAGAGTTAATTCTTTTAGATTAATAATCCTTATGGTTACCAGAGGTGATTAGATTAAGACAAGCCAATTACCCATGTTGACTTTTAGGGAATGTGGTACTATTTGTGCACAGGGTAATGCATGGTAAATTTTTCAAAATACTTTTTCCTCAACCCCAATTCTGTGACATTTCAAGAATATGTTTATGTGTGCGGTGAGATGTTTCAGCTGTGATGAGTCCTGAATATTCACCATATCCAGAAAAATGAAATTTGTTTGGCCCTGTTCTCTGATTACTATTCACACAAATAATTTTGTTGATATGACAGTATTCTTAATTACTTTCAGCAATCCCATTCTTTCCCAAGATATCTACTCAGGCATTATGGTATTACTTATGCCAACTTCCAAATCCCATTTTATTGAAAGCCTTTCTACTTAATACTTTGAACTTAAATCCAATATTCCTTTAATAAACTTTATGTAGACTGCTTGTCATATTGTTCCACATCACAAATATTTTAATGATTTTTTAATTTAAAAAATTACATAACTTTTTATCCTAAAGTTAACATCATTCTGTTAGTAACTTAGGGTCATCGAACCGTTTAAAATTAATTCATCTGTCTATTTATCCATCCTACCAGCTATGCATCCATCCATCTTTTCAGTCATGCTATCAGTCAAAAATATTTCTTGAGTGCTAACTATAAGCCAGAACCTGGTGAACAAGACACAGTCCCTACCTGGGGGTGATTATTGTCTAGTATGTAGGTCTCAACCGAAGTTGTTCATGAGGATTTTCAAAAATATGGACACCTGGGTCTCATCCCAGAAATTTTGATTCAGGTTTTGACACTTGCCATAATAAAATCCTAAAAAAGAATACTATTACAGATGCTGCCTGGAAGGAGGGTAAAGTCCACTTGAATCTGGGGGCATGGGCAGTGCCCAGCGCTGGAGAAGCAGAGCAGAGTCTGATACTTCATTTTTGGAGCGGTACACTTGGCAAAAAGAGCAGAGTGTGAATCTCTGCCTCTTTTCCTGTCTTCTCCACTTTCATCCTCCAAGTTTCTCATGCCAGAATTTTGCACTTCATTCATGACATGCAGTGCTACCTCCCTCAATTCCCAGTCCTGTCACTTCCAGTCAGTTTCTAAGAACTCTCACCTGCATCTCCAAATATCTTTTGATGTTTTGAGAGTTGTGAGACTTTTTCCCCCATCTCTCCTGCCACTTGTTTAATCCATGATCTCTTTCCAGCAACACTGTGCATCCTGGTTTTTTTTCTTTTTTAAACATTTTTCTTGGAGTGTAATTGCTTTACAATGGTGTGTTAGTTTCTGCTTTATAACAAAGTGAATCAGCTGTACATATACATATATCTTCTCCCTCTTGGGTCTCTCTCCCACCCTCCCTATCCCACCCCCTCTAGGTGGTCACAAAGCACTGAGCTGATCTCCCTGTGCTTTGCGGCTGCTTCCCACTAGCTATCTATTTTACAATTGGTAGTATATGTAAGTCCACACCGCTCTCTCACTTCATCCCAGCATACCCTTCCCTCTCCCCGTGTCCTCAAGGCCATTCTCTACATCTGTGTCTTTATTCCTGTCCTGCCCCTAGGTTCTTCAGAACCATTTTTTTTTTTTTTTAGTTTCCATATATATGTGTTAGCATATGGTATTTATTTTTCTCTTTCTGACTCACTTCATTCTGTATGACAGGTTGATCCACCTAACTACAAATAACTCAATTTTGTTTCTTTTTATGGCTGAGTAATATTCCATTGTATATATGTGCCACATCTTCTTTATCTGTTCATCTGTCGATGGACACTTAGGTTGCTTCCATATCCTGGCTACTGTTAATAGAGCTGCGATGAACATGACTCTTTTTGAATTATGGTTTTCTCAGGGTATATGCCCAGTAGTTGGATTGCTGGGTCATATGGTAGTTCTATTTTTAGTTTTTTAAGGAACCTCCATACTGTTCTCCATAGTGGCTGTATCAGTTTATATTCCCACCAACAGTGCAAGAGGGTTCCCTTTTCTCCACACCCTCTCCAGCATTTATTGTTTGTAGATTTTTGGGTGATGGCCATTCTGACTGGTGTGAGGTGGTAGTACAACCTTATTGTAGTTTTGATTTGCATTTCTCTAATGATTAGTGATGTTGAGCATCCTTTCATGTGTTTGTTGGCAATCTGTATATCTTCTTTGGAGAAATGGCCATTTAGGTCTTCTGCCCATTTTTGGATTGGGTTGTTTGTTCTTTTGATCTTGAGCTGCGTAAACTGCTTGTAAATTTTGGAGATTAATCCTTTGTCAGTTGCTTCATTTGCAAATATTTTCTCCCATTCTGAGGGTTGTCTTTTCATCTTGTTTATGGTTTCCTTTGCTGTTCAAAAGCTTTTAAGTTTCATTAGGTCCCATTTGTTTATTTTGGTTTTTATTTCCATTGCTCTAGGAGGTGGGTCAAAAAGGATCTTGCTGTGATCTATGTCATAGAGTGTTGTGCCTATGTTTTCCTCTAATAGTTTTATAGTGTCTGGCCTTACATTTAGGTCTTTAATCCATGTTGAGTTTATTTTTGTGTATGGTGTTAGGGAGTGTTCTAATTTCATTCTTTTACATGTAGCTGTACAGTTTTCCCAGCACCACTTACTGAAGAAGCTGTCTTTCTCCATTGTATTTTTTTTTTTTTTTTTTTTGGCGTTACGCAGGCCTCTCACTGTTGTGGCCTCTCCCGTTGCGGAGCACAGGCTCCGGACACACAGGCTCAGCGGCCATGGCTTACGGGCCCAGCCGCTCCGCAGCATGTGGGATCTTCCTGGACCAGGGCATGAACCTGTGTCCCCTGCATCGGCAGATGGACTCTCAACCACTGCGCCACCAGGGAAGCCCTCCATTGTATATTCTTGCCTCCTTTATCAAAAATAAGGTGGCCATAGGTGCATGGGTTTATCTCTGGGCTTTCTATCCTGTTCCATTGATCTGTATTTCTGTTTTTGTGCCAGTACCATACTGTCTTGATTACTGTAGCTTTGTAGTACAGTATGAAATCTGGGAGCCTTATTTCTCCAGCTCCATTTTTCTTTCTCAAGATTGTTTTGGCTATTCGGGGTGTTCTGTGTTTCCATACAAATTGTGAAATTTTTTGTTGTAGTTCTGTGAAAAATGCCATGGTAGTTTTATAGGGATTGCATTGAATCTGTAGATTGCTTTGGGTAGTATACTCATTTTCACAATGTTGATTCTTCCAATCCAAGAACATGGTATATATCTCTCCATCTGTTTGTATCATCTTTAATTTCTTTCATCAGTGTCTTATAGTTTTCTCCATATAGGTCTTTTGTTTCCTTAGGCAGCTTTATTCCTGGTATTTTATTCTTTTTGTTGCAGTGGTAAATTCAAGTGTTTCCTTAATTTCTCTTTCAGATTTTTCATCATTAGTGTATAGGAATGAAAGAGATTTCTGTGCATTAATTTTGTATCCTGCTACTTTACCAAATTCATTGCTTAGCTCTAGTAGTTTTCTGGTAGCATCCTTAGGATTCTGTATGTATAGTATCATGTCATCTGCAAACAGTGACAGCTTTACTTCTTCTTTTCTGATTTGGATTCCTTTTATTTCTTTTTCTTCTCTCATTGCTGTGGCTGAAACTTCCAAAACTATGTTGAAGAATAGTGGTGAGAGTGGACAATCTTGCCTTGTTCCTGGTATTAGAGGAAATGGTTTCAGTTTTTCACCATTGGGAACGATGTTGGCTGTGGGTTTGTCATATATGGCCTTTATTATGATGAAGTAAGTTCTATGCCTACTTTCTGGAGGGTTTATCATAAATGGGTGTTGAATTTTGTCAAAAGCTTTTTCTGCATCTATTGAGATGATCATATGGTTTTTCTCCTTCAATTTGTCAATATGGTTTATCACATTGATTGATTTGCGTATATTGAAGAATCCTTGCATTCCTGGGATAAACCCCACTTGATCATGGTGTATGACCCTTTTAATGTGCTGTTGGATTCTGTTTGCTAGTATTTTGTTGAGGATTTTTGCATCTATGTTCATCAGTGATATTGGCCTGTAGTTTTCTTTCTTTGTGACATCTTCATATGGTTTCGGTATCAGGGTGATGGTGGCCTCGCAGAATGAATTTGGTAGTGTTCCTCCCTCTGCTATAGTTTGGATGAGTCTGAGAAGGATAGGTGTTAGCTCTTCTCTAAATGTTTGATAGAATTTGCCTATGAAACCATCTGAGCCTGGACTTTTGTTTGTTGGAAGATTTTTAATCACTGTCTCAATTTCAGTGCTTGTGATTGGTCTGTTTATATTTTCTATTTCTTCCTGGTTCAGTCTCAGAAGGTTGTGCTTTTCTAAGAATTTGTCTATTTCCTCCAGGTTGTCCATTTTATTGGCATATAGTTGCTTGTAGTAATCTGTCACGATCCTTTATATTTCTGCAGTGTCAGTTGTTACTTCTCCTTTTTCATTTCTAATTCTATTGATTTGAGTCTTGTCCCTTTTTTTCTTAATGAGTCTGGCTAATGGTTTATCAATTTTGTTTATCTTCTCAAAGAACCAGCTTTTAGTTTTATTGATCTTTGCTATTGTTTCCTTCATTTATTTTTGATCTGATCTTTATGATTTCTTTCCTTATGCCAACTTTGGGGTTTTTTTGTTCTTCTTTCTCTAATTGCTTTAGGGTTAAGGTTAGGTTGTTTATTTGAGATGTTTCTTGTTTCTTGAGGTAGGATTGCATGGCTATAAACTTCCATCTTAGAACTGCTTTTGCTGCATCGGGTTGTCATGTTTTCATTGCCATTTGTTTTAGGTATTTTTTGATTTCCTCTTTGATTTCTTCAGTGATCTCTTGGTTATTTAGTAGTGTATTGTTTAGCCTTCATGTGTTTGTGTTTTTTATGGATTTTTTCCTGTAATTAAAATCTAGTTTCATAGCATTGTGGTCAGAAAAGATACTTGATATGATTTCAGTTTTCTTAAATTTACCAAGGCTTAATTTGTGACCCAAGATATGATCTATCCTGGAGAATGTTCCATGAGCACTTGAGAAGAAAGTGTATTCTATTGGTTTTGGGTGGAATGTCCTATAAATATCAATTAAGTCCATCTTGTTTAATGTATCATTTAATGCTTGTGTTTCCTTATCATTTTCATTTTGGGTGTCCTGTCCATTGGTGAAAGTGGGGTGTTAAAGTCCCCTGCTATGACTGTGTTACTGTCAATTTCCCCTTTTATTCCTGTTAGCATTTGCCTTATGTATTGAAGTGCTCCTATATTGGGTGCATAAATATTTACAATTTTTATATCTTCTTCTTGGATTGAGCCCTTGATCATTATGTAGTGTCCTTCTTTGTCTCTTGTGATAGTCTTTATTTTAAAGTCTATTTTGTCTGATATGAGATATGCTACTTCAGCTTTCTTTTGATTTCCATTTGCATGGAATATCTTTTTTGATCCCCTCACTTTCAGTTTGTATGTGTCCCTAAGTCTGAAGTGGTTCTCTTGTAGAAAGCATATATACAGGTGTTGTTTTTGTATCCATTCAGCCAGTCTGTGTCTTTTGGTTGGAGCATTTAATCCATTTACATTTAAGGTAATTATTGAAATGTATGTTCCTATTACTGTTTTCTTAATTGTTTTGGGTTTGTTATTGCAGGTCTTTTCCTTCTCTTGTGTTTCCTGCCTAGAGAATTTCCTTTAGCATTTGTTGTAAAGCTGGTGTGGTGGTGCTGAATTCTCCTAACCTTTGCTTGTTTGTAAAGGTTTTAATTTCTCCATCTAATCTGAATGAGATCCACACTGGGTAGAGTAATCTTGGTTGTAGGTTTTTCCCTTTCATCACTTTAAATATGTCTTGCCACTCCCTTCTCACCTGCAGAGTTTCTGCTGAGAGATCAACTGTTAACCTTATGGGGATTTCCTTGTATGTTATTTGTTGATTTTCCGTTGCTGCTTTTAATATTTTTTCTTTGTATTTAATTTTTGGTAGTTTGATTAATATGTGTCTTGGTGTGTTTCTCCTTGGATTTATCCTGTATCGGACTCTCTGTGCTTCCTGGACTTGATTGTCTATTTCCTTTCCAATAATTAGGGAAGTTTTCAACTATAATCTCTTCAGATATTTTCTCAGTCCCTTTCTTTTTCTCTTCTTCCTCTGGGACCCCTATAATTCGAATGTTGGTGCATTTAGTGTTGTCCCAGAGGTCTCTGAGACTGTCCTCAATTCTTTTCATTCTTTTTTCTCTATTCTGATCTGCAGTAGTTATTTCCACTATTTTATCTTCCAGGTTACTTATCCATTCTTCTGCCTCAGTTATTCTGCTGTTGATTCCTTCTAGAGGATTTTTAATTTTATTTATTGTGTTGTTCATCATTGTTTGTTTGCTCTTTAGTTCCTCTAGTTCCTTGTTAAATGTCCCTTGTATTTTCTCCGTTCTATTTCCAAGATTTTGGATCATCTTTACTATCATTCCTCTGAATTCTTTTTCAGGTAGACTGCCTATTTCCTCTTCATTTGTTTGGTCTGGTGGGTTTTTACCTTGCTCCTTCATCTGTTGTGTATTTCTGTGTCTTCTCATTTTGCTTAACTTATTTTGTTTGGGGTCTCCTTTTCGCAGGCTGCAGGTTCATAGTTCCCATTGTTTTTGGTGTCTACCCCCAGTGTGTAAGGTTGATTCAGGGGGTTGTGTAGGCTTCCTGGTGGAGGGGACTCGTGCCTGTGTTCTGGTGGATGAGGCTCTATCTTGTCTTTCTGGTGGGCAGGACCACATCTGGTGGTGTGTTTTGGTTTGTCTGTGACCTTATTATGATTTTAGGCAGCCTCTCTGCTAATGGGTGAGGTTGTGTTTCTGTCTTGCTCATTGTTTGGCATAGGGTGTCCAGCACTGTAGCTTGCTGGTTGTTGAGTGGAGCTGGGTCTTAGCGTTGAGATGGAGATCTCTGGGAGAGCTTTCGCCGTTTGATGTTACATGGAGCTGGGAGGTTTCTTGTGGACCATTGTCCTTAACTCGGCTCCCCCACCTCAGAGGCACAGGACTGACACTTGGCTGGAGCACCAAGACCCTGTCAGCCACATGGCCAGGTTTGTGGGGAATTTCTTGCCTTTTGGAAAGTCTGAGGTCTTCTGCCAGCATTCAGTAGGTGTTCTGTAGGAGTTGTTCGACATGTAGATGTATTTCTGATGTATTTGTGGGGAGGAAGGTGATCTCCACGTGTTACTCCTCCACCATCTTTAAGGTCTCCCCCTAACTGGTTTATTTTTCTCTAATCTTGAACTTTTAAACATGTAAGTTTGATCACATCACATCCCTACTTCAAACTTTATAATAACTTGTTACTGTTTATACAAACAAATCTTTAAATTTTATTAAAATATATGGGGTATTACATGAGGTCCTGGACCAACTGTCTTATCTTGAGTCTCCCTCAGTGTGCTTCAAACTTTCCATCAGTGTTAAGAGAGAGGCATTTTTAACCTTCTCTCCTCATGGTCCACAGTCATCTATCCATGGTGGTAGATTCTCCAAATTCTTCACTGCTGCCCACATCCATGTTATTTTCTATGTAAATCTGCAATGCCCTTCCATTGTGTGTGAGGTGTACTTCCCTGCTTTCTATGTAACTTCCTTCAGCCAATAGAATGGAGTGAAAATGATAGGGCTGTCCTGAGGCTCAGCCTCAGGATGACTTGTGTATTCCTCCTTGTGCTCTTGTGCTTAAGTGCACACGGTGAGAAGAACATGCCCAGGCTGACCTGCTGTTCCCAGGAGGAGAATGAAGGTACAGGGGACAGAATCCCCTTTTCTTTCTGGCGGGCAGGACCGCGTCCGGTGGTGTTTTTTGGGGTGTCTGTGACCTTGTTATGATTTTAGGCAGCCTCTCTCTGCTGATGGGTGAGGTTGTGTTCCTGTCTTGCTAGTTGTTTGGCATAGGGTGTCCAGCACTGTAGCTTGCTGTTTTTTGAGTGGAGCTGAGTCTTAGCATTGAGATGGAGATCTCTGGGAGAGCTTTCACCATTCTAGGTCAGTACACCCCTATACAGCCCTCAGACTCAAGAGATAAATAATAGGCTTACTGATGTATGCTTTTTGTTTGTTACAGAGCATTGACATGTCTGTGACTGATTTATCCACCTTGCAGAGTAGGATTTTCTAATTCCTGCCATGCCCCATAACCTCAGGGTTATGGTGAAAAAGCATAAGCATGTTCTGCAGCTCTGGATATATGACTTGAAAGCTACTTGATCTAGGATAGTGACTTTATCTCAGAGACTCAGTTTCCTTAATTGAATGAGGATTTAAAAATTCTTCTCTCTCTCCTTCAAGTGAGAATAAAGTAAGGATATGAAAAAGGGCTTTACAAAGTATGAAGCACCTGCGCTCTGTGGGTTGAAAGACTTTCTCCCACCTCCACGTTACAGGACCGTAGTCACCACCAAACCTTCTGGTCGTTTGCTCCATTTCCAAAGAGTGACAACCTGTCTGGGCCTGGAGTATTTCTTTACAAGTGGGATTTATGGCCTTCTAAACTTTGAATCACTGTGTGTAATAAAGAGTCTTGCAGGCCTGAGTGGTATCCAATCTCATAATTGCTGGAGTAACTCAATCATTTTCAAATGTGCGGTTTCAGCAGCTAGAGAACTTGTGAACTGTGCAGGCTTTACCCAGTGTGGCATCACCATCATCAGGCTGGGCCCTCAGGCAAGCCCTCTCAAGTCCCTAAGTGCTACAGAAATCTGGAGCAGATAAGCTAATAAATGGAGTCTTTACCTTTTCTCATTTTGCTTTGCTAAATTAATTTTTCTAGGTACATAGAAGGGAAGGGAGGAGGGGCTAATCCCAGCTCTGTGGAGCTATGGTTTAAAAGGGAGTTAGTACACCTTCTTAGTTTTCCAAATTAAACCTTGTTGTGTATGTGTTTGTATTTGTGTATGTGTGTGTACATGAAAGGGAGGTGGATGTTTGGGTGAGGATGGGGAGAATAAAAGAAGTAAAACGAAGAAGAAATCTGCTTTCATTTTTTTCCTTTTTGTTAATATCAGGAATTTTAGTCTGGGAAATAACTCGAAAGTACTTTAAATTTATCGCATGTTCCCTGGTTACACTTCTGAGAGAGAATGAACAAGTTATTCCCTTTATCTTTCAAATCTTTGTTTTATTTTTTCTCCTGTCTCCCTCCCTTTCTCTGCTACACACACACACATACCACACAACTTTTTTGATTACTCATCCTTCAAGTCTTAATTTGGACAGTGGTACTTGGTGGTTAAGATCTTGGTCACACAATATCTTCATATGCAAAATAAGGTAATAATAATAGAATCTACTTCATAAATTATGAGAATGAAATGACTCAACATATAAATATAATAAGTGGTTGGCACATCGAACTACCTAAGTGTTCACAGTTGTTATTAGACATCCTTTCCCTGGAAATTTTCCCAATCTCTGGTATGGTCCTTAGTAGGGACAACTTTCATTATTCCATAACCCTCGTTTTCTTCTTATTTCCTGTTAGATTGAAACCAGTAGGGGAGGAGGAACATAAAGCATGCTAATGTTTCACACCAAAAACTTAGCATAGTGCTTGCCACGTAATAGGCACAAACCATTTTGTGAATGGGTGAATATGTAAGCAGGATCATAAGACTGGGAGGGATCATGAAGGTCATCTCCTCCAGCCTTGTTCATTTCTTTACATTGTCCCTTCATACCTTATCTTACAGCTTGAAAACCTCTAGGGACCTTAATGCCTACCACATGTATTCCTGAACAGCTCTAATTCCTCGAAGAGTTTTCTTCCTATTGAAGTCACATTTTTGTACTTTTTGATTAGGTCTGCTACTTCAGCTACACATTATCTTCAACAGGACATTTCCTCAAAGTTCTGATAGTAGATACTGTGTTTTACAAATATCTTTGGCAGATTAGCCACCCAAAATTTCTTCCATCACATCTCATTCTACATAACTTCAACTAAAGAATATCACATATTTCCTCCATGGGCATCTCATTATGAATTTCAGTAGCGAACACAGCAGTACAACAAACACTTCCCAAAGTATGTTCTAGGGAATTTTATCTCCACAGATGTTAGAAGATATGGCAAAAAAATTGAAAAGTTACAGTAAGTTTGGGAAATGCTGTGGTAAACATTAAATTGTATGATTTCTGTAAGATTTCTTAGCATCTTTAATATTCGAATGTGCTTTGTGAATCTCCAAAGCCTCTTGCAATATGCAGCCTGTCTCAAATTATTTGACCAAAGAAATGATTTGTTTTCCTAGGGCATCTTACATGACTACTATTCCATGGAAATCACATTTAGGGATGCTGAACCAATATTGGTGTAAACTCTCGATTAGATATTCTAGTGTCTTATTTTTTAAAATTTATTCAGTTTTTTTTTTAAATAAACATTTGGTTTTAGATTAACAGAATTGTCAAAATAGTACAGAGAACTCTTGTATACTATATACCTAGATTCTCCTTTTAATATATTGTACTGCTATGGCGCATTTGTCACAATTAACACACCAATATTGCTATATTATTATTAAAGTCTGTTCTTTATTCAGATTTCCTTAGTTTTTCCTTTCTGTTTTCTTTTTCTTTCAGGATTCCATCCCAGGACATCACATTATAGTAGTCCTACCTCCTTACGTTCCTTGTTGTGGCAGTGTCTTTAGATTTTCCTTGTTTTTGATGAACTGGACAGTTTTTGTAGAGTACTGGCCAACTGTGTTGTAGAAAGTGTCTCAACTGGGATTTATCTGATGCTTTTTCTCATGATTAGACTGAGACAATGTTCATATCAAGGGTACGTGTTATCAGTATGTCGTATCACTTGGATCCCTTGGCTTGAGGTAATGTTTGTAAGGTTTCACCACTGTAAAGTAACTCTTTTTTCTTTCCTTTACATACTTAAAGCATAAGGAGTTATGCCCCACTACATTAAAGGCAGCTTATTACATAAACTATTTGTAATTCTTCTGTATGAGATTTTGATTGTCCCCCATGTATTTATTCATTCAGTTATTTATATCAGTATGGTCTCATATATATTTGTTTTATACTTTAAATTATAACTCAACACTATTTTATTTTAATCAAATATTACAGCTTTGGTTATTGGCAGCTATTTCAGTTGGGTCTGTACCCCTTTGATAGAACCCCGTAATTGTATATGGGGAGGTGTGGGTTGTGGTATGGGGTGGGCTATGGGTGTGTGTGGTGTGTTTTAGCGCTTTCTTATTTTCTAGCACCTCAGAATGCTACAGGCTCATTTTGTATATTTCCTGCCCTACTAGGTGTACTCTTGCTACTGAGGTACTTCTGGCTCATCTGTATTCCCTGTCCTTGTCTTAGAATCAGTCATTTCTCTAAAGAGTATCAGAAACAAAGGTCTAAGTGACATGGAAATATATGTGTATGTATACTAATCTACGTAGACACATATTTTTATAAATATGTCTAAAAGTAATTCATATCAATAATAGTAAGCTAAATATGAGTTCATACTGCTATCTAAAATTCTAATCCCTTACTACACATACCATTCCAGACTTCCCTTCTTGCTTATCTGTAATCTTCTACCCGAATAATGGATAACCATTTGTTATCCATGAACATAAATAGGGGGTTCTGAAAGGTGACTTGAGGCATACTTTGGAGGCCCCTTTCTCTATAGAATCTTAATTACTCATCTGCATTCCTCATACCATCTCCTCCAGTTCTGGTCTGAAGTGTTCTCCATGATTACTCTTCTGACCCAATTTATTTTGGGATCAAATACCTCCAAATGGATATGGAGCATCTTGTGAAGGAGAACTCTTGCTTATTGAATGCATACTCAGTGACAACACTTTATTAGGAAGTTTGCTTTAATTAACGTAAGTAATATTCAAGCGTCTGTGAGAAATGAAACTTTACTCATTTACAAATGAGGAATTATAGGTTCAAAAACATTAGGTAACTTAAACCAATGCAGCTACAGAGTAGCAGGGCAGAGATACAATGCAGACAGTCTCATTCCAATGTAATTTTACATAGATCAGCCATTGGATGAAAATGCCTGCCAGATTCTATGTAGACCAAAAGGTTGTGTGACTCTTTCACTGTATCGTCATATTAGATCTCTCCAGAAGATTTTTTCAGCATACAAATTGTTTTATTCACAGCTTATATCCCCAGTACCAACTGTGTGACCTACAGTATAGTGGAAACTCAGTAGATCTTTATTGAATACATGAGTCCTACTATCAAGCTCATATAATTACAGTTGACCCATGAACAACATGGGTTTGAACTGCTAGCATTCACTACTCATACATGGATTTTTTTCAGTAGTAAATACTACGGTAATATTTGATTTGTGGTTGGTTGAATTCGTGTTTATGGAGGGCTTACTGTAATGTATACTCAGATTTTCAACTACACGAAGGGTCAGTGTCCCTAAACCCCCACGTGGTTCAAGAGTCAACAGTATTTAGATTTTACCTGTAAAACTTGCTTTGTGCTAGACATCTTGGCCTTCTTGATGTCCTTCAAACAGATAAAGCTTACAACTTCTTCAGAACCATTGCATCATTTTTTGTCATGGTTGATTAGAATGTGCTTCCCCAGCCTTCTCATTACTTGCTTACATCATTCAGGTTTCTACACAAAACCACTACCTCAGTGTGTGTGTGTGTGTGTTTGGCTGTGCTATCTACATAGCACCCCTTTTATCATTTTGCATTCCTTTACTCTAACTTTTGTAGCAATTATCACTGTTCTTAATGGACTGAATTGTATGCAAATTCAATTCATATGTTGATGCTCTAACTGCCCAATATGACTATAATTGTAGATAGGACGTTTAAGGAGGCAGTTAGGGTTAAATGAAGTCATAAAAGTGGGACCCTTATCCGTTATGACTGGTATGCTTATAATAAGAGGAAGAGGCACCAGAGATACTTCTCTTCATGCCCAGAGAAAAGGCCAAGTGAAGACAAAGCTAGGAGGTGCCATCTGCAAGCCAAGAAGAGAGGTGTCATCAGAAACAAACCCTGCTGGCACCTTGATCTTGGACTTGCAGCCTCCAGAACTGTGAAATTTTCTATGGTTTAGGCTATCCAGTCTGTGGTATTTTGTTACAGTAGCCCTAGCCAACTGAGACACTAACATTATATTCTACATTTGTGTGTTTTTCCATGTCTTCTAGAACATAAGCTTTTTGAGAAGAAGGAAGTATCTCTTGTGTCATTACTGTATCCCCAAAATGTATAATAGTGACCAGAACAAAGTAGGTGGTCAATAAACTTTCCTTGAAGGTATAGATAAATGAATGTTAATTGAAATTATTTGTCTTGGTCAATCAGTGGAGATATTAATTGTGGCTAATTTCAGATAACCATAGATACATAGTTTTCAAGTTTTTTAGATGTCTTCTGGTCCAGATTCCTTCCCCAAAGAAGATCGTTCTTTGCTTGAATATGTCCAGTAAAGAGAGGCATACTTATGAAACAGGGACATTTCATGCCTAAAAATGCTCATTCTTAGGAAGGAAATTCATTTAGTGATTTCAATTATCATCTCATGGTAGTAATACCACTCATTGACTTTTGGTCCAAAAAAAGATTAGGATTAATATTGAATCCAGGACCCATAGTAACCTGTTCCCAGAAATTTCTCACATCCTGTGAAATTGGACTTCATTTTAGTCATGAATGTCCTCTTAATTTCTCACTTCATCAATAAACTAATCTCCTTTCTATATTTTTAATCTACTATGGCCATAGCCTATGGACATGTAATATTCTCCTTCATAAAAGTAAATGAATAAACAGATACTCCTCCTTCACCCTGTATTCCCCTCCAGCAACCATTTATAATTATTTCCTTTGAAGACTGTCACCATCCCCCAAAATACATTTTCTTTATTCTCTTTGCTGCTTCATATTTTCATCCCCTCTCCTTCCTCCAAATCCAGACTCAACTAAAATTTATCTTGCTAAGTTTATCAGTATTTTCTAATTTCAAATCCACTGAATAATTTTCTTGACTCTTCAGGGATCATTGACACTGTTACAGTTCCTTACCTTTGTCTTTTTTTTAAATTTATTTTTAATTTATTTATTTTTGGCTGCACTGTGTCTTCATTGCTGTGCGCAGGCTTTCTCTAGTTGTGGCGAGTGGGGGCTACTTTTCATTGCGGTGCGCAGGCCTCTCACTTGGGTGGCTTCTCTTGTTGCGGAGCACGGGCTCTAGGCGTGTGGGCTCAGTAGTTGTGGCATGTGAGCTTTAGCGTGCAGGCTCAGTAGTTGTGGCACACAGGCTTAGTTGCTCTACGGAATGTGGGATCTTCCCAGATCAGGGCTTGAACCCCTGCTTTGGCAGGTGGATTCTTAAGCACCGTGCCACCAGGAAAGCCCCACCTTACCTTTGTCTTAATGCTACCCTCATCTTGTGCTCTGTTGGCCTATCTGACCACTACACTTATCAAATGCCTCTATTGACTCCTCAACATTTTTTTTTCCCATTAAGTAATGATGTCATCCTTGAATTTTTCCATATCTCTCTCATTTGCTCAGTCTACATGTCCTTGGGCAATTTCATCCACTCTTTAGGTCTTATTGGCTATAAATCTGATCACTTCTGAATCTATGCTTCTTATCAAGATCACCTTGTTGAGCTCTGTATCAACATAAACAAGATCTACACAGATATCATTATGGGGGGAGGTGTATCATGGAAATGACATAGCTAATATCTCTAGAATGTGACTCATTATCCTCCCTTTTCCCCCTCCTTATATTTTTCTCATCCTCACTCTCTGGTCTGCTAACTCTTATGTTCCCATGTACTTCTAGCTCTGGCATTGATATTATCAGACATTGGGGTCAGAGACTGAAACTTATCCAGGGCACCTAAATCTTCTTTCACCACCTGCTTTAGATGCAGCTGTTAAGTATGTTTGCTTCACCATGAGGACTTAGATTTCCCTGCAGCCCATCTTCTCCCTCAGTGAATGGTAAAACTTTATTTGGTTTCCAATCCCCTGTGTGGTTTTAGTCACAGGTATCAGAACACTGAGGCAGGTATCAGAACATATTGCCAGAACTCTGGGACAACTCTCAGGCTTAAAAGCTAGTGGCAAATCAAGCTGTTGAGTGTCAGACAGTCAAAGGAAACCTGGCCAGCCAGTAAATTTCCAAGGAGAAACCACATCAGCAAGTTATCCATGAAACCCCTGAGAGAGAGAAGAGCTAAGCTTTCTCTGGATAAATATTTGATAAAAATAATTTTAAATGTGTTTTAAAATTTAGCATGAAAAATAAAAATCTATCTTTTCAACCACAAGGAGTCATTTTAGTTGGCTTGACAGCACTGACTGAATCATTTGAGCTGAAGGGATGAAGTGGGAGAAGTAGCTTTGCTTGATATAATCCTTTCTCCCCTTAACACCCCACCTCTGAGAGCATATCAATCAGCCTCAGTTGACTGTCTCATTCCTCTCTTAAACAATACCTGTACCAAATGTGAGATGATGCATGTGTTTAATTCCTAGAAAAGATGGCTCCACATATGGAGTTCATGGGAGAACGAATGCAATTACAAAAGTGTAGTCAAGGGAGGCTAAGGTGGGTGTGAGGATGCTGGAGTTTTATTTCATTTGTTTTAACTGATTTCTTAGACGTCTTAGAACATCAGTTCTCAGCTAACAGATGTAGAATAGGCCTTACAGAAAACTTCACCTAAACCCCTGATTTTACAAATGAGAAACCGAGGCACAGAGTGATAATAGTGCCACCATAAGGGACTCAGATCTGATTCTTATTCCAGCAAAGGATGCACTAAACCATGTCATTTGGGTGAAATAATAGCATTCTACTTAGGCTCTATTTTCTCAGCATATAATCTTTGCCCAGTTCCTTGCCATTTGGCCTCTCCTTTATTGAAAATGCTCTCCTGTGTTAATAACAAATTCACAAAAGTCATTCATACTTTTTGGGCATCCTGAACAATTTACACAGTAGACACAGTTTTCATGATAGTAGTTTTTTCTTTGACAATCAACTACCTTAGATCTTTTTTTTCTTTTTTTAACTACTCTGGAACTGACTGTACTTAAAATTCCTGTCTTCTGTATTCAGTAGGTAGCCAGTAAATGTTTTAACACCTGGTTCTCTGAGGTGGCGAGGGGAAGGGGAACTGACTTACAGTGTTTGCTGATGTCTGTGGTTTAAATACTTCCAATATGGTCTAGTTCAGGCTACCAATGTGATAAGTCAGTGAATACAGAGTTAGGAAGGAATATACAAAATCCATTCAGGCAAGCCTGGGCAAGCCAGGTCCAATACATAATTGAAATCACCCTCTAGATTCAGTCCCTAGATTTCTTATTTTTTCCCTCTCTGCCAATTCATCCGTACTTATTATTTACATACTTATTAATTTTATTGAAATGACTACCACATATTTTATTCCAGTTCAGAATTTCTCTTTAGTTTCCATCCAGCATTTCTACCCACTCTCTGCTGTAACCTTAAGTTATAGTTGCATGACAATATTTGCATGATAATGACTCAAATCATTATCTTCCCCAACAATCCTGTCCCTTCTAATTTGCCATTTTCCGCATCACAAACTTTCTGATCAGCTAAGTTCAAGATACCACTTTCTCCACTCTTCTTATTTACCCTTGTCTCACATCTAACCAGTAACTGAGCCCTGTTAAATTTACATACACATTAACTGTTGCAGTTAAACTCTCATTTCCTGGATTTACAATCCCCAGATTATTTTCATCACTGAAATGGAATCTGAATTATTCTCCTGCCTCAAATATCTCCTTGTAGAAATGTGCCATTCATATTTATTATGAGTAAATTTTTTCCAAAGGTAAGAACTTTCCATTTTCCACCACTAAATTACCTCCCATGGAGAGAATCCCCTCAAATATTGTATGAAAGGCTCACTTCTGTAGGTGAGAATTCTGACATATTATGGCTAGGTTCTCTGCTCAGGGTATCACAAGGCTAAACTCAAGGTGTCACTCAAACTGAGTGATATTCTGGAAACTCTGGGGAAAAGCAAAACAAAAAAACCCCACTTCCCTGCTCATTCTTGTTGTTGACAGAATTCAGTTCTCTGTGGTTACAGGACTCAGATCTGTACTTGCTGGCTGTCAGTCAAGTGTTGCTCTCAGCTTTAGATGCTGCCTGCATTCCTTGCCACCTGACCACTTCCATCTTTAAGCCAACAATAGTGCATCAAATCATTCTCATGCCTCAAAATCACTGACTTCCGCCACCAGTCAGAGTAAACTCTTTTCTTTTAAAGGAATCGTATGATTAAATCAGGCCCATATGGATAACCTCGCTGTCTTAAAGTCAACTAATTTGGGGACCTTAATTACATCTGTAGAATCTCTTCACTGTAGTACGTAGGTTAGCGTTCATTGAATAACTAGGAGAAGGTGCATGTATACTTTAGACCAGGAATCTTGGAGGACTTAGATTTCTGCCCAGCATAGCAGGTGCTTTTTTCTTTCTTTTTCTTTTTTTTTTTGACTTCCTTTAGGTCAGAACTTTAATATTGCCCCATATGGAGGCTTTTTCTTTACAACCCTAACATCCTACTCTCTTTGCAGTACTATTTATCTCACGTTCTTGCTTGTTTTCTTCACAATAATTATCAAAATCCTTAGTCATTTTATTTGTTTGCTTTTGTCTTATTTTTCTCTCTCACAAGATGCAAGCTCTATGAAGGCAAAGTAATTTTTTTTTGGTCACAATTAGTCATTAGCATCTTATGCTGTAAACCCTTAATAAATCTTTGTTAATCAAATTATTAAATGCAGTAATAAGAATTTAATTTATAATAAATTCATTTATTAAATCATTAAATGCTTGATGATGACATATGAGAAAAGTGTTTGAAGGACATTCCCACTCTTCATAGATAGTTTTCCCATATCTTCATTTGAAATTGGCCTTAGCAGGGTAGGAGTTAACTACCTTTTCCTATTTTTTTCCACGTTTTCATTATGGTAATTTTCAAACTTACACAAAAGTATAGATAGTATTATAATGAACATTAATATACCCTTAATTCATCTTCAGTAATCATCAGTATTTTGCCGTCCTGAGTCATCTAAATTTTCTACTTTTTTCTAGACTATTATAAATCAAATCCTGAACATTGTCACTTCTTTTGTAAGTACTTTGGTTTATTTTTCTAAATAACAGATGAGGACTTTTTAAATATCTTTACATATTACTTAACATCTAGTGCATAGTCAAATGTCCTAATTGTTGATATTTTTGACTCAGGATATAAATAAGATCTACGTACTGCATTTATTATACTTTTAAACTCTCTTATTCTATAATTGAGGCTATCATTTTTAAAATGTAATTTATTTGTCCCATATAAAATCACACCTTCCAAATTAGACTTCTCCCTGTATCTGCTTTATTTATCTTGATTCTTTCTTCACTGTGTTGTCATTGCTCCTAGACTTTTAGGTAAACAGAACTAGGAGTATTTTAAGAAAAAAAGTATCATGAATTCATATATTTCCAATTCAAATTTAAAATTAAAGGTTTTACATAACTTCTTTGATTTTTATACTACATCATATATTTATTACATTGACAATCTTGATTCTTAATCAACAGAATTTACATTATTTGCATATATATATACATATGCATATAAAAATCACTTTTAAAAAGTATCATTTTTACTGCTAATAAGACTACAGAACGTGGTTTAAAGACTTAAATGGGTTTGTAGATTTTTGTCCTTAGAATATATACCATCAAGGAAAAAAATAAATCAATATTCTTTTATAAAATCACTAAAGGTAACTTTTATTTCTCTTGTAATGCACCCAAGTTAATAAGCAGTTTGGTTCATTCGTTAAAGTATGTTTTTATTTCTTTTTTAAATTCGATCTTGTTTTTAATTTATAAAATATTTATATCATTCCAAATTAAAAGCTACAAAGCAAGGTGCATTTAGAAAAGTATTTTTTCCTGTCCCTCCCTCTATCATTTTCCCTTTCTGACCCTATAGATAAACATTTTTATTAGATTTGATTTATCTTTTCATCATGTGTATGTACACCTGCATGTGTGTTTCTCTCTTAGACATACAGAAGTTAGCACACTTAAAATACTGATCTGCACCTTCCTCTTCCCCCTGTACTTAACAGTGTATGTTGGAGATATTCCATTATCTCTATGAAGAAATCTTATTCCTTTTGTACACTCTCATAGTATTCCATTATAGAAATAAGTCATGATTTATTCAAGCAGTCCATTATTGAAGGACATGTGAATATTTATAACTACAAAAAATAAGATTCAATCTTACTGTGATTACAAAAAAATAAGATGTATGTAATAAAGCATGTGCACATGTTATTTCTTATTTTGACAGTTTAACTTTTGATTAAGTGGTTATGAATGGTAACAAAACTCACTGAATCTTTTCTCCCCTTACCATTCCTCTGCAGGGGGAAAAAAAAATGTATACCTGCTGTGGTTTGTGAACTATATGTAAAATCCCACTTCAGAATCCTTAATACCTACAGAAATTACTTTCCCTCACAACTCTATCTAACCATATTTTATTCATTATTCAGGTCACATATTGAACTCCAGCTTTTCCATATATTGTTCCATGACCAATTCATCTACTATTGCATTCTTTCTGCTTTGCAATTGCATAACAGGATTACTCCTCTTGGAACATAATCAGTAACCTTCTTATAGTTTTATTGAGATGTGACATATGTCAGTATCATATTATTACAATGAAATACTACATTCCTGTAAGGCAGAAACCATCATGGTTTTTTTTCTGTATCTCTCATACACTTTATTATGGGATAGATTACAAGATAAGCATGCAATAAAAGTACTTACTGAATTGAATTATATCAAATTGGATTGATTCTCCTGGATCATCATTATTTTCTGAGGCATGATATAGTTATTCTACTCTGAGCAAACATACCTTTCTGAAGCACAAAGCAGAGTGGAGCTTTTGTTAAAAAATCAGTTTCTGGGCTTCCCTGGTGGCACAGTGGTAGAGAGTCCGCCTGCCGATGCAGGGGACACAGGTTCGTGCCCCGGTCCGGGAAGATCCCACATGCCGCAGAGCGGCTGGGCCCCTGAGCCATGGCCGCCGAGCCTGCACGTCTGGAGCCTGTGCTCCGCAACGGTAGAGGCCACAACAGTGAGAGGCCCGCGTACCACAAAAAAAAAAAAAAAAAAAATCAGTTTCAAGATATATCTTATTCAGCAAAGAATAACAATGGGCTTATAAATAGAAAGATGGATTACAACAAAATCAGAGAGGAGTATTACTGTGGATCTGATTTAAAGGTACTGACCCCACATTGCATGGGTGATATAATGAAATAAACACATATTTAAAAATTGCTAGGGAACATATAGTGTACATAAACAAAACTCCTCAACAGAATCAGTGATGTATGTAAGAGAAACAGAATTTTTGATTAGTAGAACTGGCTGTAAATCAGTTGTGTCTCTTTCCAATTATGTTAAATTGGACACATTACTGAACCTCACTGAGACAAAGGAGATAGTAATATAGTATCAAATACCTTATAAGAGGATTGAATACCAGAAAATATTATAATGTGATTTTTGATTATGCAATTACTGGATATACTTACATAAGTAAAGAATTAAAACCAAGAATGTTGAAATGCCTTCCATAAAATCTCACAAAGAGTTAGTGACAGTTTTGGAACTTGAGCTCAATATCTTTATTTCAGATCCAGTTGTACTTCTGCCAGGACTTCAATATTTCATTATACTTCTTTCTAACATTGCCTTCTTCCACTAGTTTGAATAAAACAGGTAAACTGACACCCTATATCTACCTCTACCCACTTTGGACTTGTCTGCTACATTTTCATCTGGAATTAGACTAATATCTTTGTTTTTGAGTTACTCATTGTGGAAATATTTTCCTATGGAACCTGAGCTTTGGCCAGCCACCTCACTGAATATGGACCCAAAATGATCACTTCCAGAGTCATGATTTGCAATCACTTGAAGCTATCAAGCCAAAAGTGAAAAGCTCTGAATTCTATAACTTATTCTTGGAGTCAAGTGTTTTGTCCCTATCAGATTTTTTTTATACTGTATTTAAGAAAACCACTATAGCATTCCCTAGCTCCTCAGGCTTCTAAGTCTCCAATGTCAGTTCCTGAAGTAACTAGAAAACCTGCCAAATCTGACCTTCTTTAATCAACATATCTCTCTTTTTTCCAGAGGAAAACTGTAAAGATCAAGTCACAGCTGCACATAATACCTAATTAAACAAGTGTAAGAAAGCAGAGAAAGGTCAGGTTGTCAAAAATCATTGCTGTATCTTTACTGGATTGTATTTAAAGACTGATTGCAGCAAAGAAAATAACTCAATAAGGTGTATGAGACTGGAATAACAAATGAACTCAAGGGGCAGACTTCTGTCTGGTACATAACGAAAGATTTCAAGATAAAAACCTAGGAAACAAACCAAGGGAAGTGAAAGGGAGAGAGTATGTGGTGAGTAAAACAAACAGCTGATATTAACATGGAAACGACGTTCCATAGGCCAAGTTCAAAAAGGAAATGGACAAAATTACAGATGACAGTTCATCGACTTGATTCTTTTTTCCTTTTAAATCAAGAAATGAAAGGAATAGTTGTGTGAGGGACAGTATAAGAAGAGGCCAATATGATTACATGACCAAGATAAAATAATAAAAAGGGGGGGATTAGATATTTTAGATCCCTGAAACATATTTAGTCAGTATGGAGAATATCTTTAATTACCTGTAATGATTCAGTGCTTCCTAGGTTGCATGTTGTTTATTTGAGGGGCCTTGTAGGTATCTTGTTTCTCTTCTACCCTTTCAGTATGAGCTGAAGTCGGAGAGACTTCTAAAGAGCTCACCTCAAGGAAACCAAAGAACACAAGCAATGCTCCAAATTAGCAGCTTCTGCCGTGGGAAAGGAAGTGGAAACAGTATTTTCCTCCTCAAGTCTACTTTATTTGTGAAATATTGTAGACATAGGCCCATGGGAAATTCCTAGGGGTGCTAGTTAACATCTGAGTGTAATTTTCATTTCAGTACACTTTGGTCTGTTTTTCAACTCTCCTGAATCTCTGAGGATCTGGTGTAATCTGAAGGATAGGTTCTGTGGCCTGTGGGAATGAACTGCTTTTGTTTTTGTAAGTAAGCTGGAGTATAAATTCTGCATGTGTTTGAGAAGATTTGAGACTCCCTCTCAATTCAAGGGAGAAAATATACAATAGCATAACTTCCTAAAACAAATAGGTATGTATGCAGGTGTGTGTGTATGTGTATGTAATTAAAATATTACTTTATTCATTCTGTCATTGGTCCCCTTATAGGTCTTTCCCAGTCACATCATTTAAATATTTATGAGCTAAATAGAATCTATAACTTGCAAAACAGAAGAAAGTACTCTTTTATTACTGTGACAGATGAGAATTCTGCCTTTTCCCTGAACCCTCAGAATGGCATGGGTGCCATCTTGCCACGAATAACTGACAGTTCATGTAAATAGTGCACTGTTGCAAGTATAATTGCAATTTGTTGTAATTTCTACTTAAATTCCTCCCTGACACAGCTGATTTATTTTGCAAATCAGTGCATCTAGAGGGTGTGCTGTGTCGCATTATGGGCCTTTGATATAGAACCTTTGTTTTATAACAGGGAAAATAATTAGCTTTTGGATAAGCTTGAGTTGGGGGTTCCAGGCGCTCTCCATGGTGCTGAAAGAAGTTATTAGCTCTGAGCTAATGAAGGAACTCAGCCAGGCTCTGCCACCTTACTAATTTGTCTCTCTGGGATTTTAGTAAAATTAAAAATGAGATAAGCACAAAATGGGATAAATTATATAGGAAAAAGCTAGTAAACTTGTTGCTAGAATCTGTAGAGACCCCTCAATAAAGCTGAATTTAAGGGAAATTTTCATTTACTGAATAACTTGTCTGCCATCCAACCACTAGTTCCCTTAGTGTTGGTGATGGAATTGTTTAGGCATATTTTAATTAAATTTTATATAGGCTTTTCTGTTTGGCATTTCAAAGATATTCTGAAAATTATCAGTTAGTTGCAATGTCAGCATTCATCCTACGCCACTTAAGGGTCTAGTTTTAGGGTATGCCCTTTCCAGACCACAAAACAGATTTGTATTAAAAATTTAATATTATAGTAGAGGTGGAGATAAGTAAATGATAGGTCATTTTGGAAAATAATATCTCACCAAAGAATAATTCACGCTTGTGTGTCTCTCTCCCTTTGAATTGCTAAAATAAAATCTAATTGTTGAATGCCTCATGCTCACTTTGACTTTTGATATGTCGGAACTTGTTTGTACTGAAACCAGTAGCATATGTAGTGTGATGCTGGTTAAAGGGATATTTAGGCTCAGCTCTAAACAAAATCATCACCAGCTGGTTATTTTATGCTCTTGTTAGGTTATAAAGTAGCACTCAGGTATACAACAGTAATCACAAAGCTGTGATGCTGGTGGGGGGAGTGGGGTGGAAATTATGTTAAATTGACCTTCATGAATAACAAGTGAGGTTCCATTTCACTTAATTTCTGTTCGTTTTAAAACCAGCATTAGCTCTTCTGGCGCATAATGTTTCATTGTTTGCTGAACACAGCTCTATTAGAATGATTCACTGTCTTTAGTAGTAGTGATTATGTTCCATTTCAATTACAAGTGTGTTATATAGTTTGTTGTCTTACTCTCCACATCTCTGCGGCTTGACTCTGCTGAAAAAGGTTGAATGTGGTGGGGGTGGTAAGAAGCCAGGGTTCCGTGGGTGAGAAAGGACCCTGTAACCCTTTATAGTATGGCAATGTGGAGAGACTTGGAGACGTAAGTAAGTTTCTCAGAATCGTAAGGCATCACGATGAGATTAACTCATCTTATTATGTCATTTAACACTAATACTTTAATTATTATCTCCATCTTCAATATATGGTTTTAAAATTTTATATAAAATTCATGGAGATAAAATTTATACAGTAAAACCATCCATGTAAATCTACACTCTGAAGAATTTGATAAAAGTACACACCCATATAACCACCTTACCAGCTGAATAAAATGTTTTTATCACCCCATCATGTTTTCTCACGTCCTTTTCCAGGCAACCTGCTCTACTATTCACCCCAGGTAAACTGAGATTATTTCTATTATAATTAATTAACTTTGACATTTCTATAAATTTATATTAATGAAACAATAGAGAATGTGTCCTTTTATGTTTGGCATAATTGTGAGACTCACTCATTTTGCTGTGGTTTTGAGTATTTTTTTTTACCACTTAGTTGTACACCATTGCATGCATATACCATATATATCATAAGTTGGTTATGCATTTATGGATGTTAGACATTGAGTTGTTTCCATGGTGTGGCTATTTTGAATAAAGTGGCTATGAACATTTGTGCAGCTTTTTTTGTGTTAGACATATTTTCATTTGTTGCGGGTAAATACCTAGGACTGCACTTGCTCAGTCACGTAGTAAGAGTATGCTACTTTATGAGACATCCCCAAATGTTCTTCAAAGTACCTTTTTTTTTTTTTTTTTTTTTTTTTTGTGGTACGCGGGCCTCTCACTGTTGTGGCCTCTCCCATTGCAGAGCACAGGCTCCGGACGCGCAGGCTCAGCGGCCACGGCTCACGGGCCCAGCCGCTCTGCGGCATGTGCAATCTTCCCGGACCGGAACTCGAACCCGTGTCCCCTGCATCGGCAGGCGGACTCTCAACCACTGCGCCACCAGGGAAGCCCCAAACTACCACTTTTAATCTTATCAGCTTCCTCTGACATTTCCAGTGTCTGTATATCCAAATCAACATGTGGTATTGCCAAACTGTTTAATTTTTGTTATTCTAGGAAGGTGTTTCAAAATTAATTTCCCTAATAACTAATGTGGTTGAAAAAAAATTCATGTGGTTATCAGCCATTATGTCATCTTCCCTATTAAAGTGTATGTGTACATAGTTTTCCCACCTTGTGGGATTATTTTATTCTTATTATTGAGTTGTAAAAGTATTTGTAACCCTTTCTGGGTAAAAGTCCTTTGTCAAATGTATGTATTTACACTATTTTCTCCAAGTAACCAGGTTTTTAAAACTTTTACTAGCAGTGTCTTTAGATGAAGTCCAATTTAATATTTTATCATTTACTCTTTGTTCTTGTGTTTGAAGAAATCTTTGTCTATCACAAAGTTGCAGAGATTTTCTATTATATTTTATCTGATGTTTTGATATATGTTTACACCCATGAAACTATCACCATGATCAAGATAGTGAATATACCCATTGCCTCCAAAATTTTACATGCCTTTTTGTATTCTATTGATTCTGCCCCTCCTGAAACTCACATACTTGTCCACAGACAACCAATTATATGCATATTAATACAAATTAATTTGCATTTTCTAGACATTTATATAATGGAATTATACAGCAAGTATTTTTAAAAATTTATTTTACTTTAATCATTTTGAGATTCATTCATGTTGTATATGTCAAAAGTTTATTCTTGCAGAGCACTTTATTTTCTTGCTAAGTTGTATTCCATTGTACAAAAGAACCACATTTTGTATATCCATTTATCTGTTGATGAACATTTGGGTTATTTCTTACTTATGTCTATTTTAAATAAACAGGGGTGTGTGTACAGATATTTGATGAACAAATACTTTGTATTCACTTGGGTAAACATCTAGGAGTAGAATGGCTGGATCATATGAAACTGCCAACCTGTCTTCCAAAGTGGTTGCACTAGTTTACTTCTGTCCAGAAGTGCATGAGAATTCAGTTTTCCACATCTTTGCTACCACTTGACATGGCCAGTTTTTAAATTTTAGCTAATTCTAATAAGTGTGTCGTGATATCACACTGTGGTTTTAATTTGCAATTTCCTAATATCTTATGACATAAAGTATCTTTTCTTGTGCTTACTTGCCATCTTTATATCTTCTTTTAAATATCTTTCTAATTTTCTGGGCAAAGTGCTACGATATTCAGGTTTTCCAATCTAGCTGGCTGTGAACAGGTACTATGCATGAGGACTAGTCCCTCTAAGTCTTTTGGATGATTCTTCTCCTGGCTTCAGGTAGTTTTCTCACATACGTGCTCTCATCAACAGTCTTCTGAATATTCCAGGACAACTCTCTCAATGTGACTGTCTCCTCTACGCTACTGTGTCTTGTTAACTGTAGCTGTCTTATTCACTTTGGACTCTTTCAGCTCCATCTGCTAAACTCAGAGGCCACTAGGCTCCACCTGTGTTCCCACTCTTTGTGTCATGCCCTGGAAACTCTCAAATCTGTAAGCTGGGCAAATAGCTCACCTTATTTGTTTCTCATCTCTTAGAAATCATTCTCCTTTGTTGCCTAGTGTCAAAAAAAAAATACTGGAAATAATGTTTTTTTGTTCATTTTGTTTGTTTCAGGTATGAAGGTAAATCCAGGCCCTATTATGCCATCTAGACTCAAAACAGATATCTTCACATCTTTATCATTCATTTTTCTTGACTTTTTTTCCCTGGCTGGAAATTCTAGTAAGAAGTTGAATTGAAGCAGTAGTAGTGGTATTATTTAAATATTCTATATTTTACTGACCTTAAACCTATTATTCCACCAATTACTGAGAAAAGGATGTTGAAACCTGATAATATAATTATAGATTTATTTCCCTTTAGTACTGTTCATTTTTTTTGGTTTGGTACTTATAGAAGATCCTTTGTTAGAAATGTTCTTATGTTGTCTTGATGAATGGACTTTTAATATTATGAAATGCCCTGCCTTATCTGTGATAATATTCCTTAATCTGCAATTTCTTTTGTCCAATATTGACATATCCACTTCAGCTTCCTTACAATTAGTGTTCACATGATACATATATTTACATAATTTTATTTTCAAATTATCTGTTAAGTGTATTCTTGTAGAAAGCATGTAGTTAAATATTATGTCTGATATTATCTGCTTTTTAATTAATGTTTTAATCCATTTGCATTTAATGCAATTAATGATATTATTGGGTTTAAGTCTGTTATCTTGCTTTTTTTCCCTAGATAATTCTACCTGTTCTTTCTTCCCTTTCCCCTATTTCCTGACTTCTCTTGAATTGAGTGCTTTCTTTTTTTTTTATTTTTAACATATTTGATATAAATAAGCCAATAAATAACATAACTCTAATTTTTATTGGTTGCTTTAAGGTTTAAAATGTGTAGTTTTACTCTATCACAATATACTTTCAAGTAGTTTTAATTATACTAATTTATATATTAGAATCTTAAAGCAGTATACAATACTTCCCTTTCTTCCTTACTGTCTTCTGTGCTATTATTTTTATATATTTACCTTTTCCATGTGATCAATCACAGTGTCGTCTTATTTTTGCTTTATGAGGTTATCTTTTAAAGATATCAAAAAGAGAAAATTATTTTATATTTACCAAGGTATTTATTGTATTTGGTGCTCTTCATTCTTTTGTTTAAATCTGTTTCCATCTGGTGTCTTTTTTCTTTTGCCTGAAGAACTTTCTTTTACAATTTTTTTCATACCACAGTTCTGTTGGGAAAAATTCAGCTTTTTTTGATCTGAAAATGTCTATATTTCATCTTCAGTTTTGGAAAGTAGTATTTTGAAGAATCTTTTTGAAAGCAATAGTTTTAAGGTACATTTTTGAAGGTATTTGTATCCCTTCAAAATTGTAAAGATGTTGTTTCATCATCTATGGCTGTGCATTTAATTCTGTTATTAATTTTACTTTTTTCTCCTTTATGTAATATGCTTTTTGTCTGCATTTAAGGTATTTTATTTTATTTTTTTATTATTATTTTTTTTTGCGGTATGTGGGCCTCTCACTGTTGTGGCCTCTCCCACCGCAGAGCACAGGCTCCGGATGCGCAGGCCCAGCGGCCATGGCTCGCGGGCCCAGCCGCTCCACGGCATGTGGGATCCTCCCAGACCGGGGCACGAACCCGTGTCCCCTGCATCGGCAGGCGGACTCTCAACCACTGTGCCACCAGGGAAGCCCTAGGTATTTTATTTTTTAAACAATTTGATTATGATATGCTTTTGTGTGTGTGTGTGTTTACCTTGCTTGAGGTACATTGTACTTTCCTGCTCCATATATTGATAATTTTTTATCAAATGTGCAGTATTTAATCCCTTGGTTCTTCAAATGTTTTTATGCAAATCTCCTCCTTCTCCTAGTCCAGTTAAAATTATTGAAGACTACTTGATATTTATCCATAGATCTCTAGAGGCTTGTTCTCCTATTTTCAGACGTTTTTCTCTCTGATTTTATGTTTTGATATTTTCTTTTACCCTGAAGCCAGTTTTACCAATCTTTTCTCTGCTTAGAAATATTCTATTAAATGTATCTGTTGGGCTTCCCTGGTGGCGCAGAGGTTGAGAGTCCGCCTGCCGATGCAGGGGAAATGGGTTCGTGCCCTGGTCCGGGAAGATCCCACATGCTGCGGAGCGGCTGGGCCTGTGAGCCATGGCCGCTGAGCCTGCACGTCTGGAACCTGTGCTCTGCAGCGGGAGAGGCCACAACAGTGAGAGGCCCGTGTACCGCAAGAAAAAAAAAAAAATGTATCTGTTTACATTTTCATGTGAGATCTTATACTTTTCTATTCTAGAATTCCCATTTGTTTCTCTTGAAAGTTCATTTTTGTACTGATATTTCTCATCTTTTTACTTATCATATTCATCTGTTCCTTTAAATCCTTAAGCATTTGGATAATAGCTGTTTTTATACAATCCTTGTCTGTATAAAGTCCTTGTCTCTAATTTCCAACATCACCATCATCTCTGGATTTGTTTTTACTGACTCTATTTTTCCTCATTTTAGGTCATTGTTTTCTGCCTCTTTACATATCTACTTATTCATTTATTATATGCAGGACAAGATAGATGCTACATTTTTGAGATTCTGGATTTTGTAGTTTTCTTCTAGAGAGTGTTAAGTTTTCTTCTGGCAGGTAGTTAGTTTTCTGGTTTCTGAGCTTTATCCTTTGAGGCTTGATTATGGTAACTATTTCAGTGGGTCTAGAAGAGTTTCAGTCTAGGGTTAAATTATTCTCATTGCCTAGTTGTGGCCCTTTGGATGTCTTAATTGAACACCCAGAGTATTCAGTGAGGTTTCTCCACTCTGGCTCATCAGAATGCCTGTTTCCCAATACTGTGTGACTTCCTGACCCTCTGATCATTTCACAGCTTCCCAGTATTTGTTCTCTGATGGACCTTATGGAGTCTGATCCTTTATATTCATAGCTTTGAATTCATGATTGTTTGTGCAAATTTCTAGAGCATCTTTTCTGTGCCAATCCCTTTTCCCTCCTATCCTTTTCCACAAATTCAGCCACCTCAGCAGCCTTATACCCTTTTCTTTTCCTTCTAACTTCATCATGCCAGAAATAATCCACTTGTTTTCTACCCACTTGCACCAGAATCTGCAAATTTCTTTCAGTGCAAAAGCTGGGGCTATCATGGGATCCTTCTGTCATGTATAACAGGCTTGTACAGCCTGTTAGAAACATCTGAAAACTGTCATTTCATATATTTTGTACAGCTTTATAGTTGTTTACAGCAAGAGAACTAATTTAGTACCAGTTATTCCACAAGGCCTAAAGTGACCCCATGAATTTTTAAAATCTGCCAGCACTTCCCTAGTGGAAAGCCTGCACTCCCAAAATGTAGCCTTTCTTGCACTCTCCCATCTTTCATTACCTCAAATTCCATTCTTTTGGATATGACAGTGGCTGCAAGTTAGCTTCAGCCTGGTGAAATGATCATTGATTTAATGTAAACTAAATGTAGAACATAAAAATGATTTAACCCCTGAGTAGCAATACTAAAGATAGATGATGAGGAAGAATAAAAAAACAAAATTTTTCATGCTCTTCAAGTCACATAAATAACTTTTAATAATGTGTAGATAAGTCTAGACTTGTTACTTTATAGATAATTAAATTTAGGTGGTCTCAGTTATATATGGTACTTTCTATTTTATCTAACAGATAGGGAAACTGAGTACTAGAATATATTTACTTTGTCCAAGATTCATACAGTTAGTGAGTATAGTACTTGGTCTCTTTTTAATATATTGTGCATCTTGCTCCAATATTCTTTCTACTATTTGGTTCAATAAGACATATTATGTAAAATTGCAACTACGTTTTTTGGTTTCTAAAAACAGGCTAAAACAGCTTAAAATCATGAGGTTTTGGATAAGTTTTGTTCTTTAAATGAAGTGACCATTAAGTGATTGATTGATACATAAATTTAGCTGATTTGAGGCGTGTGAGTTGCTAAGGAGTTCAAAAGCTTGAACAAACCTTATCCTGACCTTTTGGTGTATGAAACTTGACATTAAATCTTACTGGAAAAAAATTTCTCTTGAGCTTTCTACTCAATTTAATTTCCATCTGTTTTAAAAATATAACATTTCTTGGGATAATTTAGTTATTCTCATTCTATTAGGAATGTGGAATTAATAGCTAGAGTTAGGATGAAAGGTGAAATCATATGAAACTCAAATACTTAATTGACAACTCTCTCTCTCTCCCTCTCAAACACACACACACACACACTCACACACACCATGACCATGGGCTTTCCTATTTGCTAATCAAAAAAATGGGGGATATTTTATCTTTTTTTTTTGAATTGATTTTATTTTGGACTGTGTTGGGTCTTCGTTGCTGTGCACAGGCTTTCTCTAGTTACAGCGAGCGGGGGCTACTCTTCATTGTGGTGCGTGGGCTTCTCATTGCAGTGGCTTCTCTTGTTGTGGAACACGGGCTGTAGGGCACATGGGCTTCAGTAGTTGTGGCATGTGGGCTCAGTAGTTGTGACGCATGGGCTTAGTTGCTCTACAGCCTGTGGGATTTTCCTGGACTAGGGCTCGAACCCATGTCCCCTGCATTGGCAGGTGATTCTTAACCCCTGCACCACCAGGGAAGTCCCATATCTTTTTTTAAAATTAGTATTGTTTTTATTAGTCTTGATAGATCCAATATTGGGTATGAGTTAATGCTGCAGAACAGTAAAAACATTATTTCTAATTTTTAACATAACCGGCTAATGCTAGGACTATCAGTATGGGCTCTTTTGATTAGACGTAAGCACACTGTCAAAGCACACTACATTACATTGTTACTCTGTACATTAGGCTATAGAGAAGCTTCTTCTTTGGTACATCATTCCACCTTTCAACAGTCTTGTGAGTAATTATATCTTTCCACATCTTACAGGCTAGTTAAGTTAAAGACAGCTAAAGTTGCATCACTAGTGAGTGACTGAAACTGAGATGGGGACTAAGTATTCTGATGCCAAGGTTATTGACTTTGTAAATATGATATATCATACTTTACTTTTTCAGTTTAAAATGCTGTTGAAACTATGTCAGAACTAATGAGTGGAGTCCTTCATGGATAATTCAATAATTTCCTTACCTTGATAAATTTTGACCCTTCCAGTGAACTGCCTAGGGATTGCAGTGTGACTGGGAATCTGTTAGATTTTGGTTTTGAATAAAGCATTCTACTTTCATTGATGGTGTTTAGGGTAGGCCTACGTTGCAATTGAATGATGTATGGTTATGAGACAGAAAAACGGTTACATTTTATTTTATGTAGCCAGTGTTTGTTCAGATGTTCCCCCCGCCAAAAGATGTACGTATAAGAGATAATGACAAATGGAAATAAATTCCTTTTAAATTATTTGCCAAACTTCAGTCTGACATGCTATAGAAAATGATTGTAGCAATCTGTAAAGTGACATGTAACTTAAACTAAATGCCTGAGATTTGAAATGTAGTTGACATGGGGAACTCTCCCTTCCCTGAAGTTAAAATCCAATATATATACCTCTGGAAATCCATCAGCTGCTGGTACAGCAGACCAAAGACAAAAGAGTACATGAAGATGTACCTGAGATGTTAAGAAAGTAATATAGGACCTGTACGGAAAAGAAAAACCCTGTGGCATTTTACGTATTTTGCTAGACACATGGAAAAATAAGGACTACCCTCTTTGAATGACATTTAAATAAAGAGTGGCCCTTCTCTTTGTTAAAGACGGCTGAGTTTTTGGAATATGACAACAAAATATATTAACAGTTTTTCCTTCCTAGATTTTAACAGTTTCTCTTTGTTAAAGACGGCTGAGTTTTTGGAATATGACAACAAAATACATTAACAGTTTTTCCTTCCTAGATTAGCGATACATTAGGGGTATGACTAATGATTGGAAAACTTGAATCTGTTTCTTCTTCAGGCTTTTGGATTTGGATTTTAAAAGGATAGTTAGGGGCTTCCCTGGTGGCGCAGTGGTTGAGAGTCCGCCTGCCGATGCAGGGGACACGGGTTCGTGCCCCGGTCCGGGAGGATCCCACATGCCGCGGAGCGACTGGGCCCGTGAGCCATGCCGCTGGGCCTGTGCGTCTGGAGCCCGTGCTCTGCAACAGGAGAGGCCACAGCAGTGAGAGGCCCGTGTACTGCCAAAAAAAAAAAAAAAAAAGGGACAGTCAATCCAAATATGAACAGATCATCATATATCAAATATATGTTACATAAAATGTAATCAATAACTCTGCATTTTTTTACTTAATTTTATTTCTGAGAATATCTACCTTATATGTATTATAAGTTATATATTGCATATTATATTTATATAATATATAAAATATGACTATATATTTATAAACATAAATTATAACTATATAAGTAATTTATATGCACACAACTATCATGCTATTGTATTGGGAAAGATAAAGGGTGCCATGAACTGATTGTTAAGAGACACACTTCACTGCTTGGAATCTCCACAAACTTTTTTTATACAAGTGTTTAGTTTTCAGATATTCCAAATTTCCACAAATAAGGCTAAATTTTAATCTGATTATCAAAACAGAAAATAATTAAAGAACTTTAAAAGCTTAATAAAGATGCTACAGAGATGTTGACAATATGATGTCAAAATACCAAGGAAAGAAGTTGATGATGTTTCACAGGAAAAGGAACAAATGTGATAGAGTGGATAATTTCTATTCTACTGAGATATCTTTGGAACCTTTGTACAGGTTCCAAGAGTACACCTGTGACTCACTTTGGAGGGTGGCCCTTGGCTGGAAAGTACAGACACTCAGAAGTGCTTGGGAGTTTCCATCTGCCTGTGATGGCTCTTAGCCAGTGACTGGTGTCGGCATTTCAAAGCACAGCTCCTCGGCCACAGGTACACATTCAGATAATAAATGACACTAGAGTTTTTCCCTGTGGGCTCCATCCATGGATTCTTTCTTGAAACTTCTCCATTGCATGACATCCTTTCCTCCCCTAGTGAGGGAGCTCTCACTCCCTCACTAGGTTTTTCTGGGAGTATTTCCTTAGAAAGCCACTTGCACAGAGCTAGTTATCTCAGGGGACCAAACTAAAACAGATGATGACCCCCTTCTATTATATAACACTATGGTTTTCTTTATTATATTATTTCATCTTCAGTTCTTCTTGTGAGGCCCTCATTTCAACAGTAAAAAAAAAAAATCATCCTTTAAATGTTAAATAATTAACCTGAAATCATACAGCAATTCAAATACAGAATCAGAACTTAATCTTGAATATTTCTTAGAATGGTAGAAGATATTGTTTTGAGTGACTCTCATTGAAGTAATTTGTGTGATTTTTTTTTTTTTTCTTTTTTGCCTTGAGGATCTGATCCATGGCAAAAGCACATTAGGGTCAGGGAGCATTTCAGGAGCATCTTAAGGAGTAAATTGTCTTTTCTAATCAACAGTAATGGGAGTTCAATGAGGGGCTGGGGTGGGCGCTGATATGAGTCTGACTCAAGTGCTACTAGTTCTGTCTCTGATGAAAGACAGATATTAGAAACTGGCATAACCCTCTAGAGCTGATGATTTCTTTCTTGGAGATGGTTCTTAATTATGAATACTCATGAGGTTAAGAAAATAGCCTAAAGCACTACTTTGCCCTAATCTTACCCATAAGTTCTCTATATACATGTATTTCCAGAGGAACAGAGAGAGGCTGTTTGGCCTTCTGCAAAAAAATTGTATTTAGTTCAGAACAATGGAAAATAGATCTAAAGACATATTGGGTCTGGAGCTTCCCTGGTAGTGCAATGGTTAAGAAACCGCCTGCCAGTGCAGGGGACACGGGTTTGAGCCCTGGTCCGGGAAGATCCCACGTGCTGCGGAGCAATGAAGCCCGTGCGCCACAACTACTGAGCCTGCGCTCTAGAGCCCGCGAGCCACAACTACTGAGCACATGTGTGCCACAACTACTGAAGCCCACGTGCCTAGACCCTGTGCTCTGCAACAAGGGAAACCACAGCAACGAGAAGCCTGCACACCGCAATGAAGAATAGCCCCCGCTCGCCGCAAGTACAGAATGCCCGTGCACAGCAACGAAGACCCCATGCAGCCATAAATAAATAACTAAATATTTTTAAAAATAGATATATTGGGTCTGGGTTTATTGGTTTAATATTTGATGGAATGTTAAAGTTCTGTCATTAAAAGTAACTCTCAATACTTATTAGAAAAGCTATTGTAATTGGTGTCTTCACAATTACAGTAATACACCATATAAGAAATATACTGTCCCAGAATTCTATCCTATACTTTGTCTTTTATCCTAAAACCACCAACACCTCCTGTCCCATTCTCAGTCTCAGGTGATGATGATCTTTTTTTCCTACTACACAAAGAAATATAGAAGAAATTTTCACAAACTCATACAACTGGTCTAGCCATCTATCAATGTCATTATCCTTATACATAAGCTTCTCTCCTGTTATCTTGTATGAAGAGTCTGTATTCCTATCTAAACCTGCTCTAACCATAGTCTTCCTGCTTTGAATAAGAGGTCATCCACTCTTCTAGTAGCTCAGAGCATAAACCTCAGAGTCATTTTGAATCCCCTCTCATACCACACACCTATTTTGTTGGCAACCTTCAAAATAGATTGACCCTTCCTTCAAAATTTCCAGAATGCTACTGTTATCATTATTTCTAGCTAAAATTATTACATTGATTTTCAAATTGTCTCTTAGCTTTTCCTCTTCTCCATCTACAAGAGTGGTTCTTAACCGAGATGCCTTTTTATTCACTAGAGGACAGTTGGCAATGTTTAGAGACATTTTTTGTGGCTACACCTGGCAGTCAGGGACCTACAGACATTTAGTGGGTAGAGGCAAAGGATGCTGCTATATAGCCTAAAATGCATAGTACAGGCTCCTATAGGAAAGAATTTTCTGTCCGTAAATGTCAGTGGTGCTGATTGAGAAGCTCTAGGCTATAGTCTAATCTCAAAACAACCAGCTGAATGAGTATGTAGAAGGGTGAGTCTGCTCTGCTTAGACCTTCCAATGGCTTTCCAATTCTTTCACAGTAGAAGCCCAATTCCTTTCAATCACTCACAAGATCCTCAGAGATGCTGTGCTCTTGCTATGTCACTGGCCATACCTCCATTCTCTCTTGCAGCTGCACTGACCAACATACTAACCCTTTGACTTCCTGGTCTTTCCTACCTCAGGGCCTTTGAACTGACTGTTCCCTGTGTTTAATCACACTATACCAGATATTTATAATGCTTACTCTCTCTGTTCCCTCACAGTTTGTCTCAACTGGTGACTGAGTCACCATCTCAGTCAAGCCTGCCCCGAATATTCCCATTAGTGTTGAACCACACTCCAGCACTACTAATCTTTTTACATTTTTCGTAGTTGTTAAGGACTGAATTGTGTCACCCCAAAATTTATGTTGAAGTCCTAATCCCTAGTGTTTTAGAATATGACTTTATATGGGGTCTTTAAAGAGTTAATTAGGATGAAATCATTATGGCGGGGTCTAATCCAATATGACTGGTGTCCTTGTAAGAAGAGATTAGGACAGAGAGAGTTACAGAGGGAAGACTATGTGAAGACACAGAAGACAGCCATCTACAAGCTACCGAGAAAGGCCTTCATAATTATTCCTTCCTAATATACAGTACAATTTAATTTTGTGTTACATTTATTGTTTAACTGCTGTCTTCCTACATTTGATTGTAATCTCCATGAAGGCAAGGAATTTGTCCTTTTTTTGGTTTCAGATGTGAGAACTTGTTCTTTCCCAAGATTTATACTTTGCAAATGAGGAAAGTACAACACAGGAATTGAAATTGGTTGGCCAAGGTTATAAAGGTAGTGGAAGGCTAGCAGAGGCGGTGGAAATTCCAGGCGTCCTATTTCAGATCTTGTTGGTTATCCTTTGAACCACATGGATACTTTGACATAGAGGATGGAGAAATGCTAGAGCAGAGCTCTTAAAACAGAAAATCTCACACCCATCATCAGCCCTCATATACCAACACACCTCAAAACACAAATAAGGGGCTTCCCTGGTGGCGCAGTGGTTGACAGTCCTCCTGCTGATGCAGGGGACATGGGTTCGTGCCCCGGTCCGGGAGGATCCCGCATGCCACGGAGCGGCTGGGCCCGTGAGCCATGGCCGCTAAGCCTGCGCGTCTGGAGCCTGTGCTCCGCAATGGGAGAGGCCACAACAGTGAGAGGCCCGCGTACTGCAAAAAAACCCCAAAAAACAAAAAAAAAACCACAAATAAGCAATGAGGATTTCATCCAACTGTTGAAGAAATGCACTTAACATGTTTATGAAGAATAAAATATGTAGACCTGTTCAGATTACAGTACTTTTCAGTGAGTGATGAGAAAGAAGAGGAAAAATGAAACTTTTGAAGAAAAGCTACAGTGTAGAAAAGCAGAAACAGCAAGAAAAAGGTATTATGAATTGGAAGCAATCTATGGGTTTCATGGTTGTTTCTGTGTCTACTATCATGGAAGACAAACATTTAGTTATGAATAAAAATATTTGCTCCTTGTTCCTACACAGGATGAAATTCCAGTTTAATACATGAGCCCCTTTCTCTGCTACCCTGCCTATAAGCTTGCCAAACCAGACAAGTTGTACACAATTAACAGAGAAGCTTCCAATACAAGGAGAGCCTTATTCTCATGGAAGACTATTCCTGTGTTCCTGTGTCTCACAGTGGTTTCCTTTTAACCAGAATCATCTGCCAAAAGAAATAAAATAAATAAGCAAATAGGAGGAGGTGGGGAAGAAAACACTCTCCCTGATTGAAATCTATTTTCATCTCATGAAAAATATCTTAATTTTCACTTATATTCCATGCCTGTGGCTAAGGGCCATTAAAACTAATAAAACTAAATCATTTGTGACAGATCTTAGAAAACAGTTTCTGCAATACACTCTGCTCTCAAATGCTTATTAGAAATAGTGGTTTTCTTTTCAGAAGAATGCTTGCTGAATGCTTAAAACATGTTCCCTCCAACTTTTGACAAGTTGAACTGGCAATGGAGTGTTTGAAGCAAAGCCTTGACATAAAAAAGATGTTGCGCAGCTATATCAAATATGACCAGGAAGGACACATCAAAGCCGAGAGTGTTAGGATGCAAGGCAGTTGAGGGAGAGAGAGAATCAACACATTTGTTTCTGCTTTCAACATTTTTTGGCATCAGAATAAACAGGGGATTTGCATTTAATGTGGGCAGAACATTCCACAAGAATTTAAGAAGTCTGTACTTTCCTTAGGAGTCAAAAACCCTTGGCCAAATGTCATGTAAGCCCTTGAGGGTAATTTTTTATTGACCTGTAATATGGGAACAATAACAACAGTAATAACAATATTAATGATAGTGCTTACCTATGTCACACAGTTTTCTTGGGGATTAGAGAGCAAAATATAGTAAGGGACTTTTAGAGATTGAACTGTTAAGCATACTTAACAGTTTTTATTACAAATAAAAACTGTCAGTAAAACAAATAATATTTGTAATACTGACAGCTATCATTATTGAGCACTTACTAGGTGCAGGATATTTTTTTAATTTTATTGAAGTATAGTTGATTTACAATGTTGTGTTAATTTCTGCTGTACAAAAAGTGATTCAGTTTTATATGTATGTGTGTGTGTGTGGGTGTATACACATATATATATTCTTTTTCATATTCTTTTCCGTTATGGTTTATCACAGGATTTTGAATATAGTTCCCTATGCTATACAGTAGGACCTTGTTGTTTATCCATCCTATGTATAATGGTTTCCATCTGCTAATCCCCAAATCCCAATCCATCCCTCCCCCACACCCTTCTCCCTTGGCAACCACAAGTCTTTTCTCTGTCTGTGACTCTGTTTCTGTTTTGTAGATATTTTCATTTATGTCGTATTTTAGATTTTACACATAAAAGATACCATATGCTATTTGTCTTTTTCTTTCTGACTTCCTTTGCTTAGTATGATATTCTCAAGTTGCATCCATGTTGCTGCAAATGGCATTATTTCATTCTTTTTTATGGCTGAGTAATATTCCATTGTATACATATACCACATTTTCTTCATTCATATATTGATGGACATTTAGGTTGTTTTCATGTCTTGACTATTGTAAATAGTGCTGCTATGAACATAAGGGTACATGTGTCTTTTTTAATTATAATTTTGTCTGGATATATGCTCAGGAATGGTATTGCTGAATCTTATACCAAGTCTATTTTTAGTTTTTTGAGGAGCCTCCATACTGTGTTCCATGGTTGCACCAATTTACATTCCCACCAACAGTGTACGAGGGTTCCCTGTTCTCCACACCCTTTCCAGCGTTTATTATTTGTAGACTTTTTAATGATGGTTATTCTGACTGATATGAGGTGGTACCTCACTGTAGTTTTGATTTGCATTTCCCTAGTAATTAGCGATAAGGAACATCTTTTCATGTGCCTATTGGCATCTATAAGGGCATTTTATATTTATGATTTCTGCTTTCACCTTGGGTACTAACATAGCCAAAATTGTCTCCATGTTACAGAATTGGGTACTCAGAGTCAGAGTAGTAATTAACATTAATTAATATTAAGATATAATGCTATTACTATTACCAAAGAAGCATTACATGAGAAACACAGAAACAAAGGATATGGTTAAAAGTTAATTCAAAGACCTGTATCAGTCAGGGCTCAGCAGAAGCAGAACAGATATTAAGGAATTTGTTTATAGGGATGTGACTTTATGCCATTGAAGGAGCAGCTTAAACAGTCTCTCTGGGCTATGTCTTCACCTCTGATGCTGGACTTTGAAGTCTGCAGTGCAGGCAGTTAGGAAGGAAAGATAAAAAGTCAGGGAGAGCAAGACCAAGCTGGGACTCACCAACCTGAGCTGGAACCCATGAGGACACACTGGAACATGTGAGTCTCACTCCTCCAACCTGGACAAAGTGGGCGCTCTGCAGGAGAAACTGCACCCTTCGTCTCGGTGCTAAGCACTCGCCTGGCCCAGGAGTCAGAGAAGCTGGGAGAGCATCCAGGCGAAGGGGGAGCAGTTGGCTGTACATGGCAAGGAGGTGAGCCAGTATATAAGTGTCAGGGTGTGTAAAGTGCAAAGCACCTGCCCCAGCCTTCCATTATAAAACATAACATGCTACTGCTTCATTTCTGCCCTCCAAATGTTGTAAAAGATTTTTCCTATGGCTCACTCTAACTGGAAAGCTACAGAAAAGGAAATTCTGGGAAATGGTTCTGCTAGTCAAGTTGACATTATCACGAAGCTACCACAGTGTACTCTTTTCAAATTAGGAAATTTACAAAGTCATTTTGCTTTGCATTACACCATATTAGACAAAAATCTGCTATGTTAAATTTTGCTAACCCTTTCCCCAAAGGAGGATACAAAGACCCTCTTTTAGTCTTTGGGTCATGTTTATTGTTCTAGCTGATTCACACTCTCCCTTTGATATCCTACAACTTAAATAATGAGATATATCTTATGTTACATGGAAGAGGGAAAGACAGCAAAAATACATACACAGAGTCATATCAAAATAAAGATGTACTATTCATCATTATCAGAGTCCTCATGTTTTAACTGGTTATGTGGTCATATCTGGTATATATAACTACATTTTTCTTCTCTCTGTCCCATAGTTTATTGTCTTTAGGGAACACCTCAATTTGTAGTGATCCTTGGCTAGTTGGGTGATTCAGACTTTCACTCCTGAAGTGTCAGGGCCAATAACAGTCCTGCCTGAATTGAGTTGTTATAGATTTTCTTTGACTTAATCACAGACACGAGAATACTAAGAAATAAGCCAGGGTTCTCCTGCATTCTGGGAATATTTCTTCTTACTCCAATTGTATAATAGCAAGTCAGCTTCTCTTTGATAGTCAGGATCACTCACCCCAGTCACTACAGTTACCCCATTGTTTGCTTGTTGATTCACTGGCACGAGAAGCCCAAAGTGGCCGGGTGGTGGTCTCAACTTCCAGGTAATTGGGATTGTTGGCAAAAATCAGTGATTTGGTATGTGTCATACCTAGGCATAGGTCATACTTTGTTTCTCACTCTCTGTGACCTGATGGAACTTGAGTGTATTTATAGGTCTAGGGCAGTAGAGGTAGTTCCTGAGTAGGATCAGTGGTCCTTTGAAGACCATTACAGTTTCTTCAGGAGTGGAAGAGTTGCTTCTACTGTCAAAGAAGACTTCACAAAATTTAGGGATCCCAAATCCCCAGATTTATTGGAATATACCCCTATGCCCCATTGCAAATTTTGGGTCTTACTCCTCTCCGATTAATGACCAACCTTTAATAATAGAGATCTCCAGGAGGTTGGGGACTCAATTTGCATCATAATTCAGCTCCCTGAAAGATGAGACTTTGGGTTTGGTTTTCAGAAATCCAGGCCCTGTGGTCATAAGAGATAATGGGTACTTTTAGGACAGACATAGACAATTTCAGGTCTGTTATGCAGACCTTAGCTGGTAAGTTAAAGTTATATGTTCATCATTTTCTTCCCCCATGTTTCCTGCATATTTAGAGCCAATCAATCAACTCCATTAGATGCCTTAATTTGAGTAAAATATTCTAGGGCAGCACATATTTAGTGAGGCTTGTTTTCTATAGGCATTTGATTATACGTCTGCAGGTGACAGTTTCCATAACACTTTTGCCACGACATTACATGGACTACTAGTGTTTCCTTAAGCACTAGAAATGGGAGTGATTCGAGTCTTTAAATCTCATCAGATCAGGGGGGAAAAAAAGATAAGCCAGAACAGTCCAGGACACTCATTCTTAAGATACAATTCTTCTAGAATCTCTCTCAGTGACTAATTATGTATCAGGTAGCGTTCAGTCAGAGAGGTAGAACTATAAGGATATATTTACGATAGGGATTTGACTTTGCCCGATTGTGGCACTGGTTAAACACTCTTTATATGGCTGTTGTCGCAGGTACACAAAATAGATATTAAGTGAGGAGAGCAAAGATGTGCTGGAATCCCTGAGAATGATCTGAAACCAAGGTCAGTTCTCAGTGCCACCAACTATGATAAGTGGGTGTCCTGCAGGAGAAGCTGATGCCTTCATCACAGAGCTAAACACACAACTGGTTCTGAAGTAGGAGAAGCTAAAAGAAGATCCAGGAAAAGAAAAATAGTTGCAGGTCTGGCTGCTGCCTCACACCAACAAGATAAACCAACAGGTGAGAGGCAACCTGTGTGAGGTACGACGTACCTGTTCAGACTGTTATGTCTGTTCAGAGACATAAAACCCAGAATAGCTGCTGCTTCACTTCTGCTCTCAAGATGTCAAGTGATAATATTGCTGGTGGTGCATCTGAACCTAAAATATGGAGGAAAGAAAATTCAGGGAAAAGTAGTTCAGCCTGGTCAAGGGGATACATTGCAAAGTCCCATTTCTTAGACGAGCCCCATATCTATATCTGGAGAAACTTCTAATTCTTTCAAATGCAACATTTTTACTGTCCTATCTACATTTTGTTGGGTATTGGTACTAGGAAGAAGAGGTATACTACATCAAGAGTAAGAGTTTCCTGAATAGATTCAGTGGAGAAATGTTAATTTCGGGCATGAATAATGAGGCCTAAATAAGATAAAATATGTTAGATATTTACCTACAGTTATTTGGCATAAAATATGTACTTGTAAAAGATTAGTTTATTTTCATACCCTGGCTGTTTTAACTTTAAGAGTTGTGTCAGGGCTTCCCTGGTGGCGCAGTGGTTGAGAGTCCGCCTGCCGACGCAGGGGACACGGGTTCGTGCCCCGGTCCGGGAAGATCCCACATGCCGCGGAGCGGCTGGGCCCATGAGCCATGGTCGCTGAGCCTGCGCGTCTGGAGCCTGTGCTCCGCAACGGGAGAGGCCACAACAGTGAGGGGCCCGCATACAGAAAAAAAAATAAGTTGTGTCAATCTATTCTTCTTATTTATAACTTGATTTTCTTACCCATATTATATGTCTCCAATGACTTCACCGCGTTTGCTTGTTTATGATGAGCAAAGCAAAATAATCCATTTGGAAGGACACTATAAAATGAATAGCACTTTGTAAATGGAAAAGTGTTACAGTTATCATACAGTACCTGTTTAAAGTTACTTTGATAATCATTTGAAACCCACCTGCACCCCCTTCATAGACACAAATTTCCTATTTTAATCTGCTGGGATGAAAGGATGCAGAAGGGCATTCCTCATTCTTACCTTTGGCAGGGAAATGGGAACACATGAAATAACCACAATAGCTTTACTACGTGAGTTGGCAGATAAAAATGTTTAATGTTTGAAAGAGAAATAGTGGCCATGAGAACTAACAGTTGTATTATATTTCTGTCGAACTCTGTGGGGTTTTTTAAAATTATTTATTTCATTTCTCAGTGCATGTGAAGTTCCCATCTCCTAGATGTACTGAAAGCATTGTTTCTTCTTCTTGCCTCAAGAGAATAGTGTTTAAAGCTATACTGGCATGGTTTGCAGTATCTCTTTCACTACTCAAGTACCAATGTGGTCTGAATGGGCTTTAGACACAAAGTTTGATCATCTGCCCTGTCCATGCTATGAAAATTGGGGTTTAAAGAGACACAGGTATCTATCTGCACATCTGGTAGGATGAGTAACTCAGGCAGGTTATCATAATTATGGGAGTGTATGGGAAGGGAAACTATGCCCAACACATATTAAAAAAGAAAACTAAAGGAGGTTGTTGAAGAATAGTGCCTTTTCTGGTACCAAGCTAGCACTAGAGGTGATGAAAACAGATATGTGTTCTCCTTTCAGAAAGTTTACAATCTATATGGGAGATGAGTTTTACTCTCTAGGAATAACAAATACATAACAATCAAGAATTCATGGCACAAGATTCTATGTTATGGGTACAGACAAATGATAACTAAATATTCTGAGGAGGAGTAGGAATAGTTAAAAATGTATGGTCAGGAAAGTGGGGTTTGATTACTAGCCCTGCTGCTTATTATAATGTAATTTTGAATTTCCTAACTTTAAAATGGCAGTAATAAGCTGTATATCACAAAGTTTTTGTGATTTTATAAGATAATAGTTGAAAGTCTGTATTTGTAGGTCACCTATCAGTTTACAAAACACTTTTGAAATCTTTAGCTTTGCGGCTCTCAAGAAGAATTTCTCTCGAGGAAAAGTAGAGTTACATACACGCACATGCGCACTCATCTCATTGTATTTCATAATATTTAACGTAATTTAAATCTTAAAATTACATTTACAGGATGTATGACATTCTTATGTTTATCCAATAGGAGAAGTGGCTTAACAAAGGGTAAGAAACATTTCATTGAATCATTCAAAATAGCCCTGTGAATTAAGCTTTGAGAAATTATTCTCCCCATTTCACTGATGAAGCAATTAATATTCAGAAACATTATGGCTTGTCAGAATTTATGCAGAACCAGGGCTCTTTGTTCCAAGCCAGATCTCCCACACTTGGTGCACAGGGATTATGGACCAGGTTGCAAAGGCTTCACAAAAAACCTACATAAGATTTCAGTGTACAGACAATAATAGATAAGGGTATTTACGGATGTTAGGAAAGGTGGGAAAGTGAGAATTCATCCAGCTTCTTAATTCTTATGCAAAAGTAGGGAAGAGGCATTGATGCATTTAATTTGTGGTTTTGTCCTGTTTTATTTTCATCCATTTTAAGTTGGGTGGGAATTTAGAAAGACCTCTGAAGATGTATGCAAAGCCAGACACTAAGGGAGTTAGAAGTTCCAAATAGGAAAGAAATCCAATCACCATCTTCTCAACCTTTCATAGAAATTCATGGTTCAGCAAAGTACCATAACAAATATAAAGAATGCCTCAGTGATCACAGAGCCATTAGCCATAAGCAGCCTGGTTCTATAGAGAATAAATCATTCAAGGAAAATCACTTTTTTGGTAGAAATTGAAGATTCGTTGTCAGAAGGAATGGTGTTCCTGCAATATATCTTGATTTTTAAGGAACCATGTCCATTGGGGAATTTTACATTAAAAACCTAATTTCATTTGGATTGAATATAAACCTTGCTAAGTAGGCAAAAACCACACCGATGGGTCATAAATTATACATGATAAAAAAGCAGAAGAAAAAAGAGGGCGATAAAGGAAGATAATGAGGGAAGGGGCACAGAGAGAGACAAAAACAGAAAGAGAGGGAGAAACTCAGGAATGTATTAGGAAGGAGGGGTTTTTTCAGACAAAGGCAGTGTATCCTGGTCTTTTTATCTTTCATCAAAATTGCAGTTGCTGAAGATTCTAGGATTTAAAAACACACATTGAGCATTCATGTCAGACAGTTACCTTAGGAGATCATTATGACTAGATCTCTAATTTCTGTTGAGTGTATGATCACATGGATTAAGTGGACAGGTGTTCTTTGGTCAATCTTCAGAATATCTTGTAAAAGTATAGCCAGTGGGGCTAGGAACAGATGTTGAGTCAGGAAAACCTGAATTCAAATAAAGGTTTTAGCACTTCTTTAACTCTTCTCTCATTAAGAGGTTGAGACTAATTCACTTCCCTTTCAATATGGGCTGCCCTTAATGAATTGCTTCGAACAAATCGAATATGATAGAAGTGGCACTAACTTCTGAGCCTAGGTCATAGAATGGGATAAATCTTCCACCCAACTTTGTCAGAAAATGCACCTCTGGTGTTGTAACTCCCATTTAGGATGCGTGGCTACCCTGAAGCTGGAGAGACCACATGGAGATACCACACAAAAATAGATGAAGATGCTCCAGGAGTCCCATCTGTTACAGTCCTCAGCTTGTTGTGTCTTCCCCAACCCTGAAGCCTGACATGTGAATAAAGGAGCCTTAGAGATAGTTACAGGCATAACCAATGTCTGAATTTGCATCCAAAACCCAGGGTGAAAACCATCTAGCTGAGCCCAGGCAACCAGCAACATTAGGAGAGATAATAATAAATGTTCTGGTTATATGCCACTGAATTTGGAATGATTAGCTAATGGAGCAATAGATAACTGAGTCTGTGTGACTGAGGACAATTGTCATAAGCTTCAAATGTTTGTTATGATAATATGTACCCCATGAATTGTTTAAAGTGTTAATTCAGATAATCTTGTAATAGTGAGGCAGGAGATAGATGGGCTCCAGGCCAGACGTTTACAACCAGCCTCCTGTTGATACTTCAAGGTAGAAATAACAACAGGAACAGGGTAAATAGCTGGATTTTGTCTCCTGTGGACACTTTAAGGTAACAGTAATGGCAGAGGCAAAGAGAGGCTAAGCGCTGCTTGGGTAAAAGATCAAGAGGTCACATATTTCTCATCCTTGGGGTCAAGGAGACCTCAGCTGCACATGTGCAGAAAAGCTCCTAGGCTAGGCGGGGTGGGGGGGATGGCGTCAAAAAGGGAGGGGCTGTCAGACCATAATAAGTTTTGCTAACTTCCCAAAGGCCCTTGCACTGACATCCATCTTGGCTAAAGGATGTGTGCGCACAGAATGGAGGGCCCTGAGTCAAATAACAAAGCAAGACAATTGGCCAAAGGAAAACAAAGACCAGGAAGACTGCCCCCTTATACATGATTTAAATTTCCCAAAGGCAAACTTTCTCTGAGCTCATCCGTGCCTCTGTTGGCATGTACTCTGCTTTTCTAATAAATGTCTTACTTTCCTCTCTACCTTCTGTCTCCTTGTAAAATTTCTTTTTCAAGTCAGCCCCTGGCCCTCGTGGTCTAGTGGTTAGGATTTGGTGCTCTCACCGCCACAGCCAGGGTTCAATCCCTATCTTGCTTCCAGCTGCTGCTCACTGCTATCTCTCAGAAATGCATAGTGACTTCTTAACTGTTCTGAACATTCATAGCTCACAAAAATATTAGTACTGATCATATTATTAAAGGTGGTATTAAAGTAAAGGCAGCAGTATATATAGTAGTAAAAGTCATACTGAGGGACTTAGAAAACCCTCCCAGGATATATTAGGGTTCTCCAGGGAAACAGAACCAGAAGATGAGAGAGGGGTTGGGGTGGAGGCGGGAGACTAAGATATATTAAGAAGAATTGGCTCAGACAATTATGGAGGATGAGAAGTTCCACAATCTGCTGCCTGTAAGCTGGAAACCCAGGAAAGCAGGTGGTGTAACTCAGTTTGAGTCCAAAGGACTGGGAACCAGGGAAGTGAATTCCATTGTGAGGGCAGGAGAAGATGAGATGAGATATCCCAGCTCATTAGTGAGGGAGGAAAAAAAAACAAATTCCTCCTTCCTCCACCTTTTCTTCTATTCAGGTTCTCAATGGGTTGTATGATGCCCACCTACAGTGGGGAGGGCAAACTACTAAATCCACATATTCAAATGTAATCTCATTCGGAAACACCTTCACAGATACACTAAGACATAAGGTTTAATTTGGGCATTTTGTGGCCAGTCAAGTTGACATATAAAACTAACCACCACACAGGGGTTACCCCATGAGGTAAGAAGGCCTTGGTAATCAACAAACACAATCTGACATGCCTAAAACTATCTCATTGCAGATGCTTCCAATTTGAATTAATGTAGCACCATGATTTTCCTGCATAATGTTCTTTGTATTCTGTTGTGCTAACTTTGATCTCTGAGGAAAAATACATGGGTAAGTTTCTGTAATGGTGATATTATGATCAGAGATTCAGAAATACCAAGTCATACTCTGTTAAACAACACTTCCCAAAGGGTTTTGGAAGATACTTTAACAGAAGAGATAATACAAAAGTAAATCAAAATTTACAATATTAATAGCTTTACAGGTGCCTAGATTACTAGTAAATCTAGTAATCACCAAATCAAATAAAGACCTTAGTCTTGGGAATACCATGCTCATTCATGCCTGTGGGAAGAGAAAACCTCTTAATCCATTTATTCAACCAGCTCCTTGCCCTGAAAGATAAAGATATAAGATAAGCAATCTGCCCTGGGGCCTGACTATACTAAAGGCGAAAGAGAAATGCAATAAAAGGAAACTGGGATTCTTTCTTTAAAGAAGAATAGGGCTGCCTAAAAATAAAGCATAGTCCAATGTATATTCTGGGTTCATAGCAAGAGGAAAAAGCAGCACCTGTCCCCTTAGGAGAGAGCTAAGTGGGTAGGAGGAACAAAGCCTGGCATAGGAAGAGGAGGTGAAATACCCAAGCTTAGACAGTGGAACCAGGTGATTCTTTGAATTATATTGAAGAGGCCTGTGCAGTTTGTGTTGGATAAAGTCAGTGTTGTTGTCCTGCTCACAACTTAATTGTCCAAGGGATCAATACACCAATTAAATATAGGCTGTATATAAAAGAAGACAAATTCATCTGGTGTGACTCATTATGAAACTGTCCCCAATGGTGGCCCTCCCAGTTAGATGTGGCAAATTGATCTAATTTGCTTCTCTCTGCAGGTGGTATAGATAATAAGTATATAGGAAAATAAGGAGTCTCTTAATCCCAGACTCCATGCCCAAACAACGTTATCCTTCTGCTTCCCATAAAATTGATTACACTTAGACTTGGACCCAGGATGAATACAGTATAATGCCAGGAGATCTATCCAAGGTATATCATATTTTTTATTTGTATCTTCACAATAAAACTCCATAAAGTTACAAACAAAGGTGCTTTAGGCCCACCCCCTATCTTGGACCTTAAAGATCTAGCTAATATCTTCTCTCTCTCCCCAAAGAATGAGTGACTTGCAGTTTGGTATCTTGGTTTTATCTTTTTTTATTTTTTTTTCCTTCAATCTCTGTGAAACATAGCACCAAACTTCATGTCTTGCTAAGTATATGTTTTATAAGTTAGCTGTAGTCCTCTGGTTTATTCCCAAAAGAGCTAAAGTTTACTCCCATGCCTTTTATATGTATATTTATTCTCCTTTTATGTATTTTCTTATGCATGAAAGTGAGAGACAAATAACTCTTAAGTGTCTCTTACAGGTAGACATCTAAAATTTCTTTAGCTTTTTTTTTTTAATGACTTTGTTCTTGTCCTTCAGGTTACCCACGTAATTCTCGTGACCTTCTCTGGTTAGTCCCCATCCTTCTAAGAATGCAGTGATAAAAACTAGATATAATTATTTAATAACAATCTCAATCTCACAGACTTCAAACAGGTCACAAAGGTCATTTCCTTATGCTTGAATGCCATATTTTTTGGTATATATTTTAGTATCATTTAAACTTTTTTTTTTAATCAAAAGAACATTACACTGTATATAAGTTCTACTGTAACTTAACTCTCTAGAAAATGATTAGAGGCTTTCAGTCAATACAGTCCTCTCTGAATATGTAGTCAACGGAGCCTACTTTTATAGATGTTGTCAATAGATTCTTTTTCAAGAACCCATATGTAGTGCCAGAGATAAATTTTCCCTTTTGACAAAGGGTGTTTTAGAACAGTTCACTCTTCAGGAGATCTTTTCTGGTCATGCTGCTGTAACCTTTGGAAACTTATGAGTGAGGTTGGATACTTTTGGAGAATATAAATTCCGTAAATCAACTCTATAGCAATTCTACATTATGACCTTGAAAATAGATGTCTCCTACTTGTGAAAGAACATTGTAGAGGTTTAAATTTATAGAACTGGAGTTAACCCATGCAGCTGTCATCCTAAAAATTAATTTATATACCCAACAAGCTAGTACTGTAATAGAAAATAGAGATGTGGAGTTATACGGGAGATCACAGATGAGGATCGTGACATTTCCGAGTTATATGATATCATTGAAAACCATTAATGCAAGGACTTTGTTTAGGAGATGAGGAAGCACAATTTCAAAGAAGTTAAGTCACATTGGAAATTAGTGGCAAAGTAGTGGCTAGAACCACTATTTTATTGTTTCAAGTCTAGTGTTCCTTCTTCATGTTTCATTGCTTTTGAAATCCCTAGGAAGTCTTCCTATATCCTCATAACCCTGAATCCAGGGAGACCTCAAAAGGACTCTGACTGCTTTTCTTGGTCCTGGTTACAATTTCCAGTTGGACCTCACACCCCAGGGCTTTTCTCTGATGGAAAAGTTGTCTTATTGGGGCCCAGGAGGGAATCAGGACATCTCACCCCTTCTCCCCTGTAAATTCATCTTTGTACCTGCAGGGAATGAGATCTGTCTTTCTAGATGCTGAAGTACTATTATGCTTTCTGGAGTTCTTCTCTAACTTATTTTCTTTTCTGGATAAATTTTTTGAAACAAGTCCTCCTTCGCCTAAGAGTTCTTCAGTCTCTCACCTTACCTTATCTTTGTCTTCCAGACCTTATCTCCTTGTATTTTAAAGACAATGGAAACTGTTGTTTATTGACTCTGCATAAGAAAAGTGGGGACTGATGTGTCACTTATGCAAACATATGCCACTGATGCAGCCTGTAATATAGCATGGTTCCCAGGATAACACATTTCCATTTCTGCCACCCTGCGTATTTCCCTTGGGGCCAGCTGGAAAGCTATGCTGTCTTTCGATATAAGATACACCTGGATTCTATTTCGGGCACATAAAAATAAGAAATACTCCTCTGGGATTTGTTTATGTCATTACTGTGCCAAACTCTAAAAGGGAAATGGTACCTGATATCCATTCCTTACAGATATCAGGGGAATTTATTTTTCAGGGGCAAACACCCTAGCTATGGGAAGTGATTATATCTAGATACCACTGCTGTTAAAAGGACATTTGTCTGGTAGAGTATATGCCAAAACTCTTTTCCAGGCTTCCTGTTCCCTCTCCAGAAATGTTTTAACAGGAAGCATGGTCTGTGAGTAACAATGCCTCTTGTGGCTGCCATGTATATACTCCTGGTACCTTGGCCCATAGACTAGCCCCATGCCTGATGAGTTTTCATGGCCATTCCATTCAGTGGGGTGATTTGTTCAGATAAAATGGAAAATTAAAATGGAACCGTTGCTGGATACAACATCGTCCACTTTTTCTATTCTGTCAAAATGCCATGGCTGCTCATTTTTTCATGGCCATGAGTTGAAATAAATTAAACTTCCTAGCGGCAAAACTTCTCTGAGATCAGATTGGAATATATTGATTAGCTCTTTGAGGCCTGATGGATTGGAGGTTCTTGCTTTATAAACACATTTACAAACACGCCTTAAGAAACAGTTGCTTAGCCCTGGGTAGACTGAGTTTATTTAAAACTGCAGGGAAGGGTATACCTGCAACCCCTGATTTTAACCTATCAGTGTTTTCATCCCAGATCAATGGTGACAAGTGAAGTGTTGCTCCCTTTAGTGACTTCTAAGACCAGCTCAAGGCTGGCTGGCCCAGTGATACATCAAGTAATACATCAAAGTCTCAGGAACATCTTAGCTTGTCACAGAATGTTAGAATATTAGAGCTGGGAGGGGCTTAAGACATCATCGTCAGCCTATGAGTCAAATCCTCTAACCGTTTATTCAGTTTACACCATGGGTGTCTTTAGAGATGGTTTTAGAGTTAGAAAGGAATTTTAGCCATTTTCTATTCCAAGGCTTAAAAATTCAAATAAGTACGGTTCACTGGGTATATAACATTAAGTGAATGAAGTGGGTCTAGTAGGCAGTATTGTGAGTGAAGGATGTGGGCTTTGTCCTTGATGGGGTAACAGTTTCTCTACTCTAGATGATTGTTTTCATGGAAGAATGTGGGCCCAGTATTGCCAAATAGACTGAATTTTCAAAAGAATCCAGAAATATGGATATCATAGGACTAATTCCTCATATTAAAAAAAACCTTAAAAAACAAATGAAATGAAAAACCTCTGCAGGCAAAAAAAAAGCAAAACAAAAACACACAATTGCAGACTGAATCTTAGCCACCAGAATGGTCTCTGATTTACTCATGATCTCATGCTGGTGAGAAAATGAGATTCAGAAAGCTGAATGCCATGAGTGATTGGCATCAAGGACACAGGAACACAAATTTCCACATTTCCAGTATGCTAATGCATGTGCCACCTTGACATGGAGAACATGCCGTAATTATAAACGTGTAGTACACTCTAGGTCCTGAGATGGAATTGTAGAATCTCAAGACTAGAGCATAATGTAACCCAACACCAAACTTAACTTTCCAGAGGTGAGAGCCCAGTCCCTGAATTGGCTTTTCTAAAATCACAATGAGAGTGAAGAGAGCAGAAACTGGTCTGATACTACTTCTACTACATGCCTTTCTAGGAAACTGGGTCGTATGATTTGTTGAGACTTTCCAGACCCTGTATAAAGCCGTGGTATTTAGAATAATTTCAAAAGCCTGAAAGTCTTTAGATATTGAGCAAGATATTTTCAAGTTAGTTCTACTTAAGAAGTCATGGAAGTTTAACAGAAAGACTTTTTATTGCAATTAATAAAACAAATCAAGTGATACACCTTGGCTCCAGTTACACTTTTTATTGATACATTGCCCTTTAACCAGATAGCTGGAATAGGCAGTTGTTGACAGTGATTCAGTATCTCAACAATATCTTGTTCTTTCCCTCATGGTCACTGATGGGCAGGCATTATAGCTCCAGGTATCAAGGAAACATTTGATTGGTAAAGGGTGGTGCCTTTCTAGCTATTCCTTTTCTTTTTGTGAGGACGGTAAAAGCTTTCTAAGGAACCCTAATAACAGATGTTAACTTATATCTCTTTGGCCTTAACTGTACACATGACCACCTTTGGTTGCAGAGGAGGCTGGAGAAGACTATTTGCCTCTGTTAGAGGCTGGAAGTTGGCATGAGGCTTGAGAATAGGTGTGAGGTAAACAGCAGTATCTTCCACAGGAGGGAACCCCAAAAATTTAAGAAAGTTTACAGTCGGGTTTGAAATAAGAAAGGTTTGGAGATTCTCTCTGCATTATGACCTGAATGTTCCTGTAAGAATTCTAACTACTAAAGGTTGATCCTTTGGACTGTGTACTCTCATGCTATCATGAAACTACTTGCTAGATCATCTTTGGCTCTGCGCTGCTGAGCTGCTTCCACCCTTCACCGAAATGTATCCCTTCTAACGGCTTGGAAATGGTTATTGGATTCACAGAAGAGAGAGTTATGAAGCACAATGGGAACACTGGGGGAAAGGAGCTGTGATTCTGCTCAGATCCTGTTAGAGAAGAAAACATGCTGGATATCAAAGGGAAATTTATGTAATGTATTCCAGCATTGTTTGAGGTAGAGCATCGTGTTTTATGCAGTCAGAGGCAGTCGGGGCATGCAGTGAGCGAACTCCGCTACGTGCGCTGAAACAAACGATAAAGCAGTGAATGGGCAATGGGCATAAAATTAACTCTGATTTTTATGGGAACTGTTCACAATCCCCATTCTATTCCAAAACTTCCTAGTCTCTCTCAGAAAGAGAGTCTTTGAAAAAGCCTATAAGATTTTTTTTTTCTATTGTTTACTTGGATTCTAAGTGACTAAGTACCTAGCTCCTTTAAGAATCAAGGGTGTGTGATTTAAGCAAACGGGGTAACCTTGGATCAATGAATGGAAAAAGATGCGAGAGAGATAGAGTGGTATTATGTTCATCTCCTTTAGAAGGAATTTCAGAGAGGTTTAGAGGACCAGGATTTCCAGCTGAAAGTAGGTGGGATTGAATTGGACAAACTAAAAGCAGGTAGGGAAATGTAATTCTTCGAAGGCTCAAGGAAGTTATAAATAGGTATTAATACCTGCAGCTGCAAGAGGGCGCTCTAATCTCAGGGGAGCTAGCAGAGATGAGGATTTCTTCTGAGAGTCTTCCCAGAAGGTGGTAAACATGCTGCTGGACTGACACATGGTTTCAGAATTTTGATCTTTCCTTGTTTATATGTTGCTCTCCTTCACACCAGTGTAGTTGGTGTGAATTTCAGGTGATGCACTTGGTTTTCAGTCCGATTTTAAGAGGATGCATCAGGACATCAGAAGCGTGTATGGAGGTAGACATAATCAAATAATAAGATGAGTTAAAACCTATATACAACACATGTATCATTACTTTACAAGCGTGATGATAGCGACTTGCCCTTATGTGAATGTGCATCTCTAATCTGTGGGCTATAGCTAGTACACCCATAACTTGCATCAGTTAAAAATCAAAGATGCCCTGATCCAACCTGGGTCTTAATGAAGAGTATTGTATTGCATCACTGATCAGAAATGCCTGAGAAAATAATAATAGCTTTTAATGTGGTATATATGGGACAACATAGTTCAATTTAAAAACTGAATTAACTAATAATAAAAATAAAATCTTGTGTATTATACTCATTAAGTATTATTACAAAGGGAAATAAATGCGAAAAGAAATGTATCTAACAGTAAGAATAGTTTACTATGTCCTTAACACTTTTCTAGGTAGATAAATGTATAACATTTAATCCTCACAACAACTCTATAGGGTGGATAATATTACTGTTTATATATTACAGATGAGGCATGTGAGATGCCGAGATTATGTATCTTGTACAAGTTCACATAAAGTATAAATTCTAGAGTTGGGTTTAAATCCAAGCTTTGTGGCTCCAGACCTTATGCCACTATGCTCTGCCATAACCAACAAGGATTTCAGAACATTGTATCAGCATGTTCCAAAAGACAAATGTGAGTGGCTTTAAAGGAATTAAAATTTCTTATGTGTAGGTTTCAAATTGTTTTGCTTCTTCTAAACTCACCTCTGCCTACCGATGAATACAAGTAAGAACACATGGCACCCACAAGCCTCTTGAAGTAGTTTTCAAGTAGTGTTAATAATAGCTACAATTAATTGTCTAGCATGCAGTCTGTACTAAACTTCTTTATCATATTTTATTTAATCCTCAGTATATATCACCTAATATTTAACTGCATGATGCACATGAGAAGAAAAAGGGACAGGTAAACTACTCACCCAGAGTCATGTGGCTTATAATTGGTGGACAAGGAATTTAACTGTCTTAACCACAGTCAATGTACTAAACAGTGCATTGTTAGATTTCACAGAGTCCCTTTGTAAAATAAATATAGTAATTCATTTAACAGAAAAAAGACCATGAGACATTAGGTGAAAGAAAGAGGAAAAATAAATATTAGAGAAGCCTATAAATCCATTAAGCTAATAGAAGAGATTTTGTATTTAACTTTACTATGCTTTCCTCCCTTTTCTACAAGGGGAGGGGCATCCCCAAATTTATAAATACATTTCATATTAATTTAAAATATAATGGTGGGTACTTTCATTGGACTTCTTTAAGAAATATGTTTTTGGACCCTCATCTCATGACCTCTTCTTAGCTTCTACCCAAGGGAGGACGTGTTACTAAGCTTATTAAAGTGTCTGAGAATTTGAATGACCAACAGTTAATAGTGGATGCTATACTGAACCTATTCAAGTTCACATTCTTTTGTTGTTTTGATTTTTCAGTCCAGAGCAGAGCCTTCCTCTTTGGACCTGGCTTGGGTAGGTTTGCTCTTGCCTGTCTGCAGCTGGGTTAGGAAGTTAGACAAGCATTAGCTCTGATAGAACTTAGATTCTTACAGTCAATACGGAGGATGCATAAAGCCTCACTCAGATCTTAAGCCTGGGCTGCATATCCCAAGGCATCTTTACCAGAGAACTCTTCAGCAAAGGTGGAGAGTGTTTATTCAGCTATTAACAAACAAGGCATTTCCACCATCCTGCTTGTTTCTTGTATATAGTTCTCAGTTCAGAAACCCACTGAGAGGAGTTCCTCTCATAATGATACCAAATTTCCAACAACTTCAACAGTGAGTATTAAGAAAGGGTTTTATTCCATTGTCCATACATGCAATGAGTCTATCAATAGTGTTTAATTTTGCATCACAGGGTCTCGTTGTAAAAGCTTCTAGGGAGAAAGTTAGGGTATGTATGAGACAATGGAAACTTTCTCTCTACTTGCAACCTCCAAACTTGTTAAGGTGGAGTACCTTGAAGGAATAGAAATCTTTTAATTTCAGTTAAAGTAAAGAACCTTTACAGAAGGAGATGAATCATCCCATTAGGGAATGAATCTACATGTTGCAATAAATAAATAAATCAACACGTATACCTTAAACTTACACAATATTATGTGTCAGTAAAGAGGGGGAAAAACCCTCATCACCAAACTCCCAACCATCAAAAAAAAAGGAAGAAAAGAAAAAAAATTCTAGAAGCCTGAAACAGAGTCGCAGACCAAGAGAGGTAGCTGAGTCATGGATGGCAGGAACCTTGCTCTGCTGTGTTAATGATCTCAAAATATAGGATGAATATCTGCCCTAGAGGAGCATCTGAGCAGATGCAGCAATGTATTCTGGGGTAAATGGTAACTAGGAGTTCCCTTTGTGGGGACAAGTAGACTCACCAGCGCCTGTCAAAAAGCCAAAAGAAGTGGCTTTTTTCCCCCCTTTCTCTTGCTAACTTCCATATGCCAATTCCCTCTATTTCTTCCAATTTTTGCAAACCAGGTAGTTTGCGAGGTGCTTAAAGCCTTCCTGACCAAATATTACTTCTCCTTTCATCTGCCTGAAAATAGTCTCAGACATCTCCATATTTCACACTTCACTGAAGAAATGTTTGTGGCCCTTCTTAAAACGCAAACAGACTCCCAAGTGAAAAACTTATAAAACCATCATTATTCATTCACACCTTGGTGTGAATTAGCTCATCAGAGCCATTACCTAGCAACAGTAGGATAGCCTGGTGATTTATGATCTGAGATGAAGGAGAACTTTGTATTGATTAATGGTAATGGCCTGGAGAATAGAAGAATGTTGAGAAGGGCATTGGACCCCTCAGAGAGCAAGGACAAAGCAAAGGAAGGATTTCACAATAGTAGCTAAGAACAAGGACTCTGAAGCCACTCTATCTGTGTGTGCATTTTGGCTTCACTGTTTATCTTATGTGACCACTCTGTGCAGTGAAGTTTTTGTTGTTGCTGTTGTAATGGTCATTTAACATTGTTATTTTAATTTTATGTAGCAATTTCCAAAATAAAATTCAACTCACATAATTCAAGAAAGGGAAGTAAGTTTTTTGAATAGAGATTTTTCAGATGGCCAGGCCCTAGTACAGCAGTGTCAAGGAAAGATGGTCAGAGTTAGATTCAGTAACTTTACTCAAGACAACCAAAGTTTTGAATTTCAGTGTCTTCATCTGTAATTTAGGATTAGTGCTTCCTACTCCAAAAGTTTAGAAAGAGAATGTTGCCTTCCATTCCAGTAGACAGCAAATGTTGCCCTTCATCAAGCCATCAGCCACGGTGGCACCCTGAAGTTACACCCTGAGAGGAATTTCAGTTGGAGATAAACAGGAAACGTTCTGTGCTCTGGAAACAGGACCTAGATAGTTACAGTGCATACCTAAGGAATAACTTCAATGAGCCCAGACTCTTGCATCTTCCTATACATAGTAAAACACTAAAATCATTAACTTGACATGTCTTTTTGTGTGTGTGTGTGGTTAGCAGTTATCTTTTGATGTTCAACTACATTTTTTTAGCAAAAATTCCTAAATATCCTGACTCCTCCCTTACTTTTTTGGAGCAGTTCCTCAGAGGTATCTGGGAGGCTGTCTTCCAGGGTACAGTCCTCAGTAAGGTCCCCAAATAAAACTTAACACCCAGTTTTTAGGTAGTGTGTTTTTTTTCAGTCGACAAAAGCATGGTTGTGAAGATTTTATGTATTAGTTTATGTGGACATTTGTATGAAACTGAAAAGACTGTTTGAAACTGTGTGATCTTTGATAATTTTATAGAAAAAAACCAACATTCAAATAAAATCTGTTGAAATGTATGCATGTTTCTGAGGCTTAGTTGTTAATCAGATATGAGTAAAATTATACAAACAGAAATATTTTACAATTCTCCCTTATCCTCATCCCAAATCATTTTTAATAAGTTGACAGGTATCATGAGATGGAATAGCTTTAAGGCCTATATATATGCCTTTCCTTTTGTTCCTCCTGTTGATCCAGCTAATTGTTTAGGATGAATGTACTAGTCTTACATTTTTTGTGTTTGTGATGTTCATGTCAGACACTACAATTCCTTCTGACCTATAAAAATTAAAAGATTTTGAATTCTCAAGTTTTGATTCCAGGAAGTCTGAGATTGTTGCAAAGAGTCCCAAGTCAAGTCGTAGCTTCCTCTGGAGGTTTTAAAGCATATGATACTCCAGAAGCAACAGAGGTAAAAAACAAAACAAAACAAAAAAACGAGCAAACAAAACAACTTTCCTCCTATTAACTCTGGAAATTTAAAGGACTCTGTGATTTATATGGCCTTGGCTCAAAAATGCAAACCTTTGAGATGTAGTACTTGAGAAGTCAAATCACTGCCTTCTATAGAGGACATTAACTTCAGGAGAATAATACCACTCAGTTAATACAGTCTGCTTTTCTTTGGCTTTTTCAAGGTTATCTTAAGGTTCTCCAGAGACTCTAGGACAGAGATTTTAAACAAGGAGTCCATTAATCCTATGGGGAAAAATTACATTTATTTTTACTATCCTGTAATTGAAATTTAACATTACTTTCATTTATTAGATAGAAAATTTAGAAAACAAGCTACATTAATAATAGCGGTAATTGTGCATTAACAGTATCTTTACGTTGATAGAATCACAGGTATTTTCATGTCATATTCCAGTTGTTGCAGATATTTTGAAATATTATTTGCACTTACGAGTACTTGACAATTATAGTAGTTATTAGTTCCATTCTAGATCTTTTATTTCATACATTAATAAAAAGCAATGTATTACTGTTATCACAAACTAATTTTTAAATATTTAGATAACTCTGGTTCAATATAATTAACTCCCTTTGCAATTCTATGTTTTTATGGATTTAAAAACATTATTATGAAAAGGGACCCATGGGCTTTACCAAATGGCCAAGGGTGTCCATGGAATTAATAGAAAAAAAAAAAGTTAAAAACTCATACCCAAGAGGAAAGAGTCCTGGACTGCAAAATACTTTCTATAAACCTTTTATAATACATATTAACATAATACAATTGTTATATGACTGAATGTATTAGGATCACAAAATAAAGCCAAAGTAACAAGGAAGCCAAATTGTCCCTGTATTATGTCCACATAGATGATCAAAGTGTAACCAGTGGCCCAGGAATATGTCTCTGGAGTTATCAGGAACTATGAAAGGTGTGAGATTTAACCCTACTTGCAAGCTCACAAGTTAGCCTGACACAATTTCATGGATGATAACAGAAAACGTGAAACTCCTGGGTCAGAGATAAAGGATTTTGTTATTCACTGCACAGCAAGCGTTATGAGCTTTAGTTTCCATTGACATCAGTTCCTCTTGGCATTTCAGTCTCACAAGACTGATGAGAGCAGCCCAGTCAGATGCTTTATCCATAGTGGGTCTGAATCATCATAGCTAAGGAATCCCAAGTTTAGGAAGCCCTAATAGTTATAAACGGCTGCAAGCAAACCTACCCAGTCTTTACTCTAACTGGAGTAAAACAAACAAAACTGCCCTCTGTCCCAGAAGGAGACATTATCTCTATTTGTTAATTATAAAACAGCTCTGAAAAGGTATTCTGGGGAACCCTCATACACTGTTAGTGGGAATGTAAATTGATACAGCCACTATGTAGAACAGTATGGAGGTTCCTTAAAAAACTAAAAATAGAACTACCATATGACCCAGCAATCCAACTACTGGGCATATACCCTGAGAAAACCATAATTCAAAAAGAGTCATGTACCACAATGTTCATTGCAGCTCTATTTACATTAGCCAGGACATGGAAGCAACCTAAGTGGCCATCGACAGATGAATGGATAACGAAGATGTGGCACATATATACAATGGAATATTACTCAGCCATTAAAAAGGAATGAAATTGAGTTATTTGTAGTGAGGTGGATGGACCTAGAGACTGTCATACAGAGTGAAGTAAGTCAGAAAGAGAAAAACAAATACCGTATGCTAACACATATATATGGAATCTAAAATAATAATAATAATAATGAAGAACCTAGGGGCAAGACAGGAATAAAGATGCAGACCTACTAGAAAATGGCCTTGAGGACATGGGGAGGGGGAAGGGTAAGCTGGGACAAAGTTAGAGAGTGGTAGTGTGTATATGGACTTATATACACTACCAAATGTAAAATAGATAGCTAGTGGGAAGCAGTCGCATAGCACAGCTCGGTGCTTTGTGACCATCTAGAAGGGTGGGATAGGGAGGGTGGGAGGGAGGGAGATGCAAGAGGGAAGAGATATGGGGATATATGTATATGTATAACTGATACACTTCGTCATAAAGCAGAAACTAACACACCATTGCAAAGCAATTATACTCCAATAAAAACGTTAAAAAAATAAAAAATAATAAAATTGCTTTGGCTGAGAAGAGTACCCTGATAGATTAACCATGCTTCAGGGAATGACAGTTGTTGTGCTGCATACTTGCTGAACCTGCTCTGGATTTTCTAATCAAATAGTAACTCTCATGACAGAGCCCACCCATTCCAAAGAGACCTGACTAGGATTAAGGATACATGGTCCTGCAACATATCTGCACTGATTAACTCATTTATTCTTTCATAAAATCTTTCATTTATTGCTTCAATAAAAAGTTATCAAACACACACACACACACACAAAGAAGATATTCTGGACCAAAAGCTGTCAGTGTCTCTGCTCACAAGATATGCAGAAATATGAACTCCATGGATGCCTGTCTCCCAAGAGAAACTTAGGCCACCAAAGGTGACATTTTCTCAGTGATGAATAATGTATATCATACCACCTTATGTCATGAGTTAAGTATATTTAATAAGTTAAATATATATATTTAATAAGTTATATATACATATTCCTCTAGTGATTTTTATTTTTTTATTTTTCTTTAATTTCTTTTTCATTTATTTATTTTTGGCTGTGTTGGGTCTTTGTTGCTGTGCACAGGCTTTCTCTCATTGTGGCGAGCAGAGGCAGCTCTTCGTTGTGGTGCACAGGCTTCTCATTGTGGCTTCTGGAGCACTGGCTCTAGGTGTGCAGGCTTCAGTACTTGTGGCGCGTGGGCTCAGTAGTTGTGGCTCACGGGCTCTAGAGCACAGGCTCAGTAGTTGTGCTGCACGGGCTTAGTTGCTCCGTGGCATGTGGGATCTTTCCAGACCAGGGCTCGAACCTGTGTCACCTGCATTGGCAGGCAGACTCTTAGCCACTGTGCCAACAGGGAAGTCCCCCTCTAGTGATTTTTATACATGACAAAAGAATCACTGCTCATGAAAAATACTCAAAAAAATAAAACACTCTCTGAGGTATCACTGTCTGAGTAAGACTATTTAGTCCTCATAGTGTTGAATGCTCTCCTTTGGAGTTCTCGTCATCAGAAAAATGAAGGCAGCCATAACTGGGAGACCCTAGTAAAGTCTGCCACTACTGGAAGCAGTGAAATCTAAGGACCGAAATGTACAGAGTATGCTGTCTGAGCAGAAAAATGTTCAAATTAGAAGTTAATAACAAAATTCATAAATCATAGGTATCTGGAAATTAAGGAATGAAGATTGGAATAATTCAAATATCAATAAAGAAATCACAGTTGAATAAAAGCTTCAAACTGAATGGGCAGTGAAAACATGTCAAAGTTAACAGCTAAAGTAGTGCAATACAGCAAAGATAATTAACAACTTCATACGCCAAAGTAGGTAAACTCACCATACAATTTTAGGAAAGAAAAGCCCGACACAGACAATAAAATACTGTGTTTTAAAGAGTATTTTAAAAACAGGCAAAACTAATCTATGGTGATACAAACCAAGACAGCAGTTATCCTGGTGGGGATGTTGACCAGGAAGAACCACAAAGTAATATTTTATGTCTTAATCTGACTGGCAGTTTTGTAAATGTGCGTGTGAAAATTCACTAAACTACCTATCTATAATTTGCATAGTTTTCTGTATGTATGCTTACATCAATACAAAAATTTAAAGTATTTGAGTAGTAACATGTAAAACATTTATGAGAAACAAAAAGTGTGATAGAGAGTAGTAATAGTACAGGCACCAGCTAGAAGAATGTGTCAACTACTATCATATGTCCTTGACCCCTGTTTCTCTACAGCTTAATAAAAACAAGAATAACCAACTGTAAGTTTTGGCTTAGGATCCTAATAGGGCTACTGGGATCCTATTGAATCTTACCTCAACCCTCAGTTTATCTATATCATTTTTTAATATTTAAAACTAAAAAATTTGCTTAACACAGCGGATGAACTTAATATTTATTGGAACTATGGGCAATGTGCAAACTCAGGTTCTAATGCATAATTAGACAGGTGTAGGTATCACTTTATTTTTCCAAGTTGGCTCAACCTTGTTTCAATCTTAATCTGTCTGTTGTGTGTCCTTATCTTCTTCTCCTTCTATGGCTTGTTAAAATACCTGAACTCAAAAAGTATAAGTGACTGGAACATTCTAGACCAGTTTGGTGGTGGGGCCTTGGAGACACACCTCCAAGATCTATAATTAACATTTTATTACTCATCAATCAGATTTCAGTTTTAAAGTCATTGTTCTCTAGGAAATTTTCCTTTCTAGGTTAGGTCCTCTATCTTATACTCAAAAAAAGCTGTACTTCTACATAGCACTCACTACCACTGTTATTAAATATTAATTGTGCATTTGTTTATTATTATCTCTATTTCCTGCCAGACTAGATCAATAAAGTCAGGACCCTTTGCTTTGTTTATTGTTGAATTCTTAGTACCTGGACCAGTGCATGACATTTATTGAAAAAAGTTATTCCATTAATGTGTGAGTGAATAAATGAATGGACTTAACCTGGCTCATGGATTTCTGGATGTCTTCCTTTACCTGCCCATTTGGAGACTTAACTCTTGACATTTCCAGAAATTGAAATGGGTGTTTGGGCCCCTTTACTCCCAATGTATTGACCCATTTAGATACATTTTCCCAATTCAAACACTGAAGGCAAATCTGTTTTCCAACGATTGACCCACTCACTATCCATATGTTAGTAGCATCCTTAACTTCTAAGGCAGATTGTTTCAAACTCTATGCTAGTGGCATTTTATACCAGATAATTCTTGGTTATAGGTAGCTTGTCATAAGCTCTGTAGAATGTTTGGCAGCATCCCTGCCCTTATCCTCTCTCTAGTTGTGCCCACACAGAATGTCTCCAATATTGCCAAAAGTTCCATGGGGGTCAAAATTAGCCCTGGTTGAGAATCGCTGCTGGAAGGGAGGTTCCAGCTTTAAACAATGACATAAAAATAAACTTTCCTTTTTTTTTTGAATTTTATTTTATTTTTTATATAGCAGGTTCTTATTAGTTATCTATTTTATACATATTAGTGTATATATGTCAATCCCAGTCTCCCAATTCATCCCACCAACACCACCTCCCACCCCCTGCTTTCCCGCCTTGGGGTCAATACGTTTGTTCTCTACATCTGTGTCTATTTCTGCCTTGTAAACCGGTTCATCTGAGTAATATTCCATTGTATATATGTACCACATCTTCTTTATCCATTCGTCTGTTGATGGGCATTTAGGTTGTTTCCATGACATGGCTATTGTAAATAGTGCTGCAATGAACATTGGGGTGCATGTGTCTTTTTGAATTATGGTTTTCTCTGGGTATATGCCCAGGAGTGGGATTGCTGGGTCATATGGTAATTCTATTTTTAGTTTTTTAAGGAACCTCCATACTGTTCTCCATAGTGGCTGTGTCAAATTACATTCCCACCAACAGTGCAAGAGGGTTCCCTTTTCTCCACACCCTCTCCAGCATTTGTTGTTTGTAGATATTCTGATGATGCCCATTCTCACTGGTGTGAGGTGATACCTCATTGTAGTTTTGATTTGCAGTGGTAAATGGGAGTGTTTCCTTAATCCTCTTTCTGATCTTTCATTGTTAGTGTATAGGAGTGCAAGAGATTTCTGTGCATTAATTTTGTATCCTGCAACTTTACTAAATTCATTGATTAGCTCTAGTAGTTTTCTGGTGGCATCTTTAGGATTCTCTGTGTGTAGTGTCATGTCATCTGCAGACAGTGACAGTTTTACTTCTTCTTTTCCAATCTGTATTCCTTTTATTTCTTCTTCTTCTCTGATTGCTGTGGCTAGGACTTCCAAAACTATGTTGAATAATAGTGGCGAGAGTGGACATCCTTGTCTTCTTCCTGATATTAGAGGAAATGCTTTCAGTTTTTCACCATTAAGAATGAATGTTTGCTGTGGGTTTGTCGTACATGACCTTTATTGTGTTGAGATAGATTCCCTCTATGCCCACTTTCTGGAGAGTTTTTATCATAAATGGGTGTTAAATTCTGTTGAAAGCTTTTTCTGCATCTATTGAGATGATCATATGGTTTTTATTCTTCAATTTGTTAATATGGTGTATCACATTGATTGATTTGCATATATTGAAGAATCCTTGCATCCCTGGGATACATCCCACTTGATCATGGTGTATGATCCTTTCAGTGTGTTGTTGGATTCTGTTTGCTAGTATTTTGTTGAGGATTTTTGCATCTATATTCATCAGTGATATTGGTCTGTAATTTTCTATTTTTTGTAGTATCTTTGTTTGGTTTTGGTATCAGGGTGATAGTGACCTTGTAGACTTAGTTTGGGAGTGTTCCTTCCTCTTCAATTTTTTGGAACAGTTTGAGAAGGATAGGTGTTAGCTCTTCTCTAAATGTTTGGTAGAATTTGCCTGTGAAGCCATGTGGTCCTGGACTTTGCTGGAAGATTTTTAATCACAGTTTCAATTTCATTACTTGTGATTGGTCTGTTCATGTTTTCTATTTCTTCCTGGTTCAGTCTTGGAAGGTTGTACCTTTCTAAGAATTTGTCCATTTCTTCCAGATTGTCCATTTTATTGGCATAGAGTTCCTTGTAGTACTGTCTTAGGATGCTTTGTACTTCTGTGGGGTCCATTGTAACTTCTCCTTTTTCATTTATAATTTTATTGATTTGAGTCCTCTCCCTCTTTTTCTTGATGAGTCTGGCTAAAGGTTTATCATTCTTGTCTATCTGCTTAAACAACCAACATTTAGTTTTATTGATCTTTGCTCTTATTTCCTTCATTTCTTTTTCATTGATTTTTGCTCTGATCTGTATGATTTCGTTCCTTCTACTAACTTTGGGTTTTGTTTCTTCATTTGTGATGTTTCTTGTTTCTTGAGGTAGGATTGTATTGCTATAAACTTCCCTCTTAGAACTGCTTTGCTGCATCCCATAGGTTTTGGATCGTTGTGTTTTCATTGTCATATGTCTCTAGGTATTTTTTGATTTCCTCTTTGATTTCTTCATTGATCTCTTGGTTATTTAGTAACGTATTGTTTAGCCTCCATGTGTTTGTGTTTTTTACATTTTTTCCCTGTAATTTATTTCTAATCTCATAGCATTGTGTCAGAAAAGATACTTAATATGTTTTCAATTTTCTTAAATTTACCAAGGATCGATTTGTGACCCAAGATGTGATCTATCCTGGACAATGTTCCACGTGCACTTGAGAAGAAAGTGTAGTCCGCTGTTTTCGGATGGAATATCAATTAAATCAATATCAATTAAATCAGTTTGGTCTATTGTGTTATTTAAAGCTTCTGTTTCCTTATTAATTTTCTGTCTGGATGATCTGTCCATTGGTGTAAGTGAGATGTTAAAGTTCCCCACTATGTTTGTGTTACTGTCGATTTCCTCTTTTATATCTTTTAGCATTTGCCTTATGTACTGAGGTGCTCCTATGTTGGGTGCATATATATTTATAATTGTTATATCTTCTTCTTGGATTGATCCCTTGATCATTATGTAGTGTCCTTCCTTGTCTCTTGTAACATTCTTTATTTTAAAGTCTATTTTATCTGATACGATTATTGCTCCTCCAGCTTTCTTTTGATTTTCATTTGCATGGAATATCTTTTTCCATCCCCTCACTTTCAGTCTGTATGTGTCCCTAGGTCTGAAGTGGGTCTCTTGTAGACAGCATATATATGGGTCTTGTTTTTGTAACCATTCAGCGAGCCTGTGTCTTTTGGTTGGAGCATTTAATCCATTCACATTTAAGGTAATTATTGATATGTATGTTCCTACCATTTTTGTAATTGTTTGGGTTTGTTTTTGTAGTTCCTTTTCTTCTCTTGTGTTTCCCACTTAGAGAAGTTCCTTTAGCATTTGTTGTAGAGCTGGTTTGGTGGTGCTGAATTCTCTTAGCTTTTGCTTGTCATTAAAGCTTTTGATTTCTCCATCGAATCTGAATGAGATCCTTGCCAGGTAGAGTAATCTTGGTTGTAGGTTTATCCCTTTTATCACTTTAAATGTATTATGGCACTTCCTTCTGGCTTGCAGAGTTTCTGCTGAGAAATCAGTTGTTAACCTTATGCGAGTTCCCTTGTATGTGATTTGTCATTTTTCCCTAGTTGCTTTTAATAATTTTTCTTTGTCTTTATTTTTTGCCATTTTGATTACTATGTGCCTTGGTGTGTTTCTCCTGGGTTTATCCTGCCAGGGCCTCTCTCCGTTTCCTGGACTTGGGTGGCTATTTTCTGTCCCATGTTAGGGAAGTTTTCGACTCTAATCTCTTCAAATATTTTCTCTGGTCCTTTCTCTCTCTCTTCTCCTTCTGGGACCCCTATAATGTGGAATGTTGGTGCATTGAATGTTGTCCAGAGGTCTCTTAGGCTGTCTTTATTTCTTTTCAATCTTTTTTCTTTATCCTGTTCCGTGGCAGTGAATTCCATCATTCTGTCTTACAGGTCACTTATCCATTCTTTTCCCTCAGTTATTCTGCTATTGATTCCTTCTAGTGTATTTTTCATTACAGTTACTGTATTGTTCATCTCTGTTTGTTTCTTCTTTAATTCTTCTAGGTCTTTGTTAAACATTTCTTACATCTTCTCCATCTTTGCCTCCATTCTTTTTCCGAGGTCCTGGATCATCTTCACTATCATTCTTCTGAATTCTTTTTCTGGAAGGTTGCCTATCTCCACTTCATTTAGTTGTTTTTCTGGGGTTTTATCTTGTTCTTTCATCTGACACATAGTCCTCTGCCTCTTCATCTTGTCTGTCTTTCTGTGAATGTGGTTTTTGTTCCACAGGCTACAGGATTGTAGTTCTTCTTGTTTCTGCTGTCTGCCCCCTGGTGGATGGGGCTATCTAAGAGGCTTGTGCAAGCTTCCTGATGGGGAGGACTGGTAGTGGGTAGAGCTGAGTTTTGCTCTGGTGGGCAGAGCTCAGTAAAACTTTAATCCACTTGTCTGCTGTTGGGTGGGGCTGAATTCCCTCCCTGTTGGTTATTTGGCCTGAGGTGACCCAGCACTGGAACCTTTAGACCCTTTCGTGGGTCTAATGGCTGACTCCAGGAGGGCTCGTGTCAAGGAGTACTTCCCAGAACTTCTGCTGCCAGTGTCCTTGTCCCTGTGGTGAGTCCCAGCCGCCCTCCGCCTCTGCAGGAATCCTCCAACACTTGTAGGTAGGTCTGGTTCAGTCTTCTATGGGGTCACTTCCCCCTGGGTCCTGATGTGCACACTACTTTGTGTGTGCCCTCCAAGAGTGGAGTCTCTGTTTCCTGCAGTCCTGTCAAAGTCCTGCAGTCAAATCCCACTAACTTTCAAAGTCTGATTCTCTGGGACTTCCTCCTCCCATTGCAGGACCCCCAGGTTGGGAAGCCCGACATGGGGTTCAGAACCTTTACTCCAGTGGGTGGACTTCTGTCGTATAATTGTTCTCCAGTTTGTGAGTAACCCAACCAGCAGCTATGGGATTTGATTTTATTGTGATTGCACCCCTCCTGCCATCTCACTGCAGCTTCTCCTTTGTCTTTGGATGTGGACTATTGGACTATCTTTTTTCGTGAGTTCCAGTGTCTTCCTGTTAATGATTGTTCAGCAATTAGTTGTGATTTTGGTGCTCTCACAAGAGGGAGTGAGTGCACGTCCTTCTGCTCTGCCATCCTGAACCAATCTCTCATAAAAATAAACTTTCACCATAATCCTCAAACCCTTTCTCTATCTATGGGGATGGAGCTGAGAGTTGCTGGTCAGGTGACATTGTTTCCTCTGGGTTAGATTTCCCTGCCTGGCTAAGGCCCCTCATCTCTGGCCTTGTAAGGTTTTAATTGGGAAGAAACTGCCTTTTGAGGGCGTGGTATATGCTCCAGAGAGTTTGGAAGTGGTGGGTATTATGCACAGTGTTCTATTTTCCTGAAGTGCCTGTATTAAAAAAAAGTCTAAATACTAGGATAATCCTTTCTCCAGCCCCCACCTTGACACTTCATTTGATACACCCCTTAAAAGGCTCAACAATCTCCCCAGGCTAGTAAGCTGTAAGAAGTAGGAAAATAGCCAAGAGATTTAAGTCTTTTCTTTTACTTTATTTTTGACCCAAACTGCCTCTGTGTGAGTGTGAATACCTATACACTACAAAAGCAAATAACATTAGAAGACTAAAAGAAAACTTCCATTTTCAGAAATTATCACAATGTAAAAAAGCTTGAATTGCCATGGAAACAGCCTAGTCACATCCTATTGAATGGTTATTTTTCCAAAGGAGTCCTTGAGACATCTTTTTTTCCTTTGAAATTGGGTGGAGGTGAGTCATGTGTGTGAGAACTGGGGGATGTGGGATTTTCCATCATTGCCATTCAGGGAGCTGGCATTCCCTGAGAGGGATGTGTTCAGCTGCTTCTTCCAGAAGAACCTTTTACCCCAGAATAATTTGAATAGGCATTTTACAGGGGAGAATGTCAAAAGGTAGAAAAGTGAAGAATGTTTTTAAAAGTGAAGGTATTTCTTTTAATGTACATCATTGCAATCATCGTGCGTGAGTAACAGAAGAAATCAGAGAATCTAAAGACCTGAGACTATATCCAGTCTGAGCTGTTTTTTTTTAATTTAGGCCCATACATCCATGCACTATGAGTCTGGTGGCCACTTACACGGCCTCACCTGAGTCTAAGTCTATATCAGCTCCATTTGGATCACGGCAATGAGCCTCTCAACTTAGATTTCCTGCATCCGGACTCATCACACTTCAACTCTTTCTCTAATGAGGCCAGAATGTTCTTTTAAACATGTAACTCTGATCACATCTCTGCCCAGGTTAAAGTCATTCATAGACTGCCCCCTGTTCTCAGGATAAAGTCCACATGTCCTGATCCAGCACACAACCTGTTCAGCTTCAGCCTCATCTCTGCTCTCTAATTTGCAGCAGGACCAAACTTCCTTCCTTTTGTTAAACTCGTCATTCTCTCTCACTTTTTGCTCTGTATTCATTCCAGTATGTTCTCATACTGAAAAGACCGTATGCATTTCTCAGCCTTCTCCCCTAAACCCCTTGTCTGGTTAATTCTGATGTCCATCCCGAGCTGTCACCTATTCCAGGAGACACATGCTCTAACCAATCCCACTCCTTTCTAAACTCTCAGCTGTCCATTCACCAGACACAAAATTAAGCTAGGACCTCTCTGTGCTTTCATGATCTCCAGATACTCATCCTACATAGTATTAAATTTATATGTTTACTTGTCCATCTTCCCACTGAGAGTTCCTTGAAGGGAAGAGCTATGTTTTACCCACCTCTTTGTCTTCAGTTTCTAGTATCTTGGTATCAAATTGATGCTCAGTAATTATTTATTGAATGGACAAATGAGTAACTTAATGAATAATCATAAACACGAATAAGTGAATGAATGTGTGAATGACTAAGTAAGCTCCAAACATCCTAGTTGACTCATGGACAAAGTTCTGTTTTCTTTTTCTCACTACTACTGTGATACTTACATACTCTATTCCTGCATTTATACATCTCCTGCCACTTACATTATCTTCCTCACTTATTTTCCTTCCTACTACCTCCATCTTTCCCTGCCTTTCATCTTTTCTCCCTTTTTCTTTTCCTCCTTCACTCTTTTCAGTTTTTAAATGAAGAACTAGATGTTCAGTGGCATTGAGTGACTTACACATAATCACAAAGCTATTAATTAATTAGTGGAGTCTGTCGCAGAGCAGGGATGTCCTGGGTCCAGTGTGTTGCTCCATCCTGCAAAGATGCCATTTAATTTCCACTCTAATTTGAGTTGTTCTGGAATATACCAATTTTGTCTTCCTCTCTTTTCCAAGCTTTGAATTAAGACATTTTCTGTTTCTGGGTTACAGCATCCTGCTCCTCACTCCATCTTTTTTGCTTTTTCCGTTTTTGATTTGGGATGCTTTTCTCTCTGGATCCTTGAAAACTACCCAGCATAATGAAAAATGAACTGACCTGGGATACAAGGAGCCCGAGTTCTGTCTGTCATTAGCTGTGTAGCCTATGTGACCTCTCTGATCCACACTATCCTCACCCAACGAAGAGGATCAATGATAACCACCTCCCTAAGTCCCTTAGAGCACTGAGGTTGTGTGAATGCATTTTGTAAATGTTAGAGTTACTTAAAGTTGGAAGTTTTGTTAATTAACATTACTGTGTGTTTTCCCAAGCCTCCTATGTCTTCACGGATAAGAGACAGCTCCTGGCAAGCCAGGAGGTCTTGTTTCTTGGGTCCTAGTATCCTTTTCATTTCTACTGTTTCTGCCTCCCCTGGGTCTTTACCGGGCAGATGAGGCCTGCAAACACAGCTCATTTTAGATTCGGCCAGAGTGTTTTCTCTTGCCAGATAAATCCCAGCATGCCCTTACTGCACAGTTTTCTAGATCCTGGATATAACAATTATGAATACACCAGAGTCACTGTGTAAAGACGAGGAAGCTAGCACCATTGATTACCTCCCTGGAAAGCCCTGTAACCCACACTCTGCTGAACCCAAAGGCTGATTAATCAAAATGAAGCCTGCAGGTGGTTCTTGGATAGGCCTATTCCTTGGACATGATTGGTGATCCCAGGAAAGAAGAGTCTCTCTTTTGGTTTAATCTTATTTGTCTATCCCCAGAGAAGACCAAGAATTCTTCCACCTGCACACTTCTTTCCCTTTGCTTGAATGAAGCACAAGCAACACTTACTAATAAAATGTCTTGAATGGGAATAGGACTTGCAGATAAAAGTTTAGGTGCTGTAACACCTATTCTTTTTTCTTTTTGACTAAAAGAAAAAATATGGTTTAGGGTGTTAGGACTCTTAAGATATTGTTCTTGCCCTATTCAGTTATGAGACCTGGCTACATTCATGCAGTGACTTAGTGATCAGGTTGCAACTATGGTGATGATGGCTACACAGGTTGCCTTTAGATGAAAATAGGCCTGGGTTTGCAACTCAGGTGTATGATTTTAGGCCAGTTACCTGACCCGTTCTAACACTCTCTCCTTATCTATAAAATAGAGGTAATAATACATACATCACAGGATTTTTGCAAAGATTAAACAAGATACCTTATGACATAAGGGTGCCTTATCAAAACTTTATGTTTAGTAAGCATGTAATAAAGTGTTTTTATTAGAACTTCAAATTTCAGATAAATGATCTGAGTTAAATTCTTTGAAGTAAGGAGGGTATGAGATAGATCCCATCCTATTTGCAAAGGAAAAAATTAAGCGTATAGATATGCAAAAATTCATTTAGCCTTACACTTTAGATTTGGGCACTTAATTGTATGTAAATTTATTTTAATAATCATGTGAAAAACAAAATAAAACTAAAACAAGGAAAATAAAACTTTAAATGTATTATATCAGTTAATCACCAGTGCTTTAATTTTCTCATTGTGCAGATGATAAAATAATCTAAAAGCTGTAAAATGACTTTCTCAAGGTCACTTTACAAATAGCAGAGCCAAGTCTGGAACCCAAATCATCTGATTCTGTCACCACAGGCTGGGCCCACCATGAGTATGGCTAAGCTTGGTGACCAGGTGATCTTAGTTGACTTGGTGAAAAGTGTTTCAAATGCCCCTGTTAACAAATAAATTTTCTCTTTGCTATCTCGTATTCTTGGTCATTTGATTTAAGAAAAATAATTGAACTAGGTAGAATACTTGGATTGCCAATCCATTAGTCAACATCATCCTATCATCCAAGTTTGAATCTTGAGAATCACTGATTTAGGTGTAAGTTCATTGGATTGGTTCTCAAAAATCATGGGTTCTATTTCTAATTCTCCCTTTAGCTACCTATGTGATCCTGGGGGGAAATCCTTTCTTTTATCTTGGATGCTATTTCTTTAGGTTTAAAGTTAAATCATGGGGGGAAACTCAAGTCAGTTTAGCTTTATAACATTTATGAAAACATGGACATAACCACAAGTCATTCCATGACTTAGAATGAAGACAGAGGTTGTGCTTCACTAATAAACATAGTTTAATGCTGTTTGATTGAGAATGGGAGGGTAGTGAACTAATAAAAATAATGATGATGACCACTTACGTAGATCTTCTGATGTGCCTTCTGCTTGAAATGTACTATCTTGCTTAATCTTATCAATATCTATTCATAATATCATCATAATGTCTGATATTATAGAAAGACAACCTAAATATTAGATATTATAAATAACCTCACCAAAATCAAGTGGTGTAGACAGGGTTAGAACCCAGATTTCACTGTCACCAAAGCTATATTGTCTCTCTCAGTGGGATTTCTCAGGCCACAGTCTTTGGCTTCATCTTGTCTTCAACCAAATGAAAAGAGAGAAAATTTATAATCTTTCTTTTATGAGACAAGAAAACCAGTTGGGAAGTGTCTATTGAAGAAGCTGTGAGTAACACCTTGGGAATCTCAATAGTTATAATGAAAACTGTAGGGAGAGAGACACTGACTGAAGACAGTGACCTAAAAGTTCAATAGAAGTCAAAAATTGTGTGAGAGTCTATTGAAAAAATGGGGATATTGAACCGGAGAAGAAACAGCTAAGGAGAAATATGTCATGTCCTACAAATATCTGTAGTGGTGCCATGGGGAAGATGAAGAGTATGTATTCAGTGTGATGTAATAGCGGCACCAGGACCAAAGAGAGGTGATGTATCAGGATTAAGAACAAAGAATGAGACAGACCAGAGTTCAGCCCCAGCTCTGGTACTGATCAGACTGTGACCATATGGGAACTTTCTCAAAATTTCTAAGCCTAAAGTTCTCCTATGCAAAACGGAGGTAGAAATATTTATCTCACTGTGTCATTATAGGAAGTTTGCTAGCTTGAAATGTGAAAGAGGGAAATAGCAAGAGAAAATGGTTAAATGGTAATGGTTAGATGGTTAGATATAGAGGGCAGAAGGCAAAGATGATGGAAGATAAAGGCTGGGAAGTTTATTTAGAGTCAGATTGTGAAGGGTCTTGATATCAGTAAAAGGAAATAATGTCGCCAAAGGAATTTTTATTCTAGGGAATGGCATGAGCAAAACACAATATAGTGTAAAGAGCATGAGTCAGACAGACCTGGATTCATATCCTATCTCTGACTTCACTAAACAGGTAGGCTCATAAAATGTATTTAAGCTCACATCTCACTGGGGAGGAAATTTAACGTAATGGTTGAAAGCGTGGGTCCTTGAGTCTGCTTGTTTGAGTCTGAAGCTTAGCTTCATAATTTGCCAACTATGTAACCAGGAGAAGGTTGATTAACATCTCTGAGTCTCAGTTTCTTTATCTGTAAAATGGGCATAAAGATTAAAAAAAACAAACAGACAAGAAAAACCAGCCTGTAATTCTTAGGGAGGATTAAATGAGGCAGGGAATGTAAAATCTCTGTACAAATGGGAAGCTTGGTGATGCTAGTTTAGTTTCTCCCTCTATTAAAACTAATTATTCTTTTGAGCAGAGGCTTGATTGGAAGGAGGCAAGACTAGAGATGGGTACACACGTTAAGAAAGATGAAAACCTAGGTGAAAACCAGAGCTATGGAAATGTATAAAGTGGAGAATGGATTTGAGAGATAGAATAATCAGGACTTAACACACGGTTGCATAGGCAATTTGGAGGAGGAAAGGCCACTGAGAAGTGAGAGGCTTTCATCCTGAATTACTGTTATTATTAGTGTCTTAAAGACAGCGAGGTTGGGAGAAAGCCGTATCACACTCTTTTAATTAAATGAAAGAAAAATTTTGGAAGGATAATGGTGTATCTCACATGATCCAAGAAAAAGTTCAACAGCCAGGCGAGAGGAATAAGGCAGTTCTAGGACAAAAACAGTTGTTCATAGTCTCTGATTTTTGTGGTTTACTACAAATATGACTCAATAACTCCAGCCTCCAAGTCTCTTGTGTCTTATTTGAAATTGTGAGAAGAGATAAACCAATAGGTCATTGGCCAGATCCTTGTGTGTCTTCTTTGAGCCAGGTATCCAGTCCTATGAGATGTGGGAGAAATTCTCAGAGAAAAGAGAAGCATTTTCTAAATGTGGTGATGTTATTAATTTTGAATAAGCAATTTGTGGCATAGAAGGAGAGAAATGGAAAAGAGGCATCTTTGAGTTCTAAAGTCCTACAAAACAGTGCAAGTCTGGATTCAGTGCTTTATGGCTGCCTTGGCTGTCTCCTTCAACACTTGCCTTATTTACAAAAATCGTATTAATTTGGTCCTCGTTTACATAAGGCATTCACCTCTTGAGGACATCTCAACACTCACAGATGTGAAGCTGCAATAACACGGCAGGTGGATCTTAAATTGCTATCACTGAGAGAATCAAAGAGGTCTTCTGCACCTCCAGCTCACAACAGTATGGGTTGTGTCTTATGTATAAGAACAATCAAGAAGTATAGTTGCTTGCAAACCAACACGTGTCCTGTTAACATAACCCAGACGTTTCAAAGAGTCAGTGCGATTACTTGTATCTATTGGCATTTCAGAAGTTAAAGTCACCAAGACAAAAAGTAGAGTGTTAGAGACATCCACTTTTTGCAGTCCACTTAATAGGCTTTCTGAAATCTGAGATCACATTGGCTGAGGCAGAACTTTATCACAAGTACAGCAGGGAAGGGCAGTGTTGCATGAGTGAAGCTTGACCACCAAGAAAACAGTGAGAGTACCTAGCAAAGAAGGTTCTGTGATTTGTACTGAGCTCCTCACCTATGGCACTTGGAATCCCAGGAAAAGCACCAAGTGTTTTATAAGAAAACAGAAGCTTCGGTTCCAACACTTCCATTGGTTTGCTATGGTGATTACTTGCATGTTTCTGAACCTTGGTACACACATCTGTCAATGCTAATAGTCCTAAAGAACTCTCAGAGAGCTAATCTGAAGAATATATGAGATGACACTTGCTTAGGGGTTTTTAGAACTGTAAAATGCTGCATAAATGCTAAGTGTAATTACTGATTTTTATGCTAGAAGCTGTAGCTAAAATGAATACACCTGTTTGCCATGTAAGACCCCCCCCACACACACACACACTTGTGTACACACATCCCCCCCCCCCACTGTCTCCATGCATCCAAAACCTTCAAGTTCATGTCTATACATTTCTTACAGTGATCGGCACTATATGAACTCTTTGTGCTCATTTTTTCTCATTCAATCCTCACAAAATACTAAGTAGCAGGCATCATCCCCATTATAAAGATAAATAAACTGGGGCTCAGAGAGATGAAATAACTTTTCTAAGATAGGTGGTAGTTCTGGGAATCAAACCCAGGTCTATTGAAAGCAAAAGTCTATAGTCCTCATCAGAATTCTATATTTTTTCCTTGTTTAAATGTCACCCTTCCCATAAACTCTTCTTTGATATTGCAAACCAAAAGAAATTGTCCCTTTCTTTAGACCCTTTTAAAACTTTGCTTTGGTAAATAATATTCACTCAAGTAATTTTTAAAATACCCTCTGTTGACAGACTCCTTTCCAAGAGCAGTGGCTATACAGATGGTAAGAAATGCACCTCTATGTTAGTCAGCACAGGCTGTGTTACACTGGGGTAACAAACACTCCTAAAATTCTCAATGACTTACCACAACAAAAAAGCTATTTTCTTGTTCATGCTTCATATCCAACCCCATGTGGGTTGATGTGGGCTTCTGCTCTGTATAGTACCTTAGACACTCAGAGTGGTAGGTCTCAAACTGTGGTTTTAAGCTTTGCTGAGGTGGAGGAAGAGGAAGAATGGGAAACCATACATAAACTCTTCAGTTCTTCACTGCTTCTATCAATCCAGAAGTAAAACTGTGTTTCTGTTACTACTTCGTTGGCCAGAGCTAGTTACAGGATACCCAACTGCCTAATTGTAAAAAAGTCTAGGGAATTTAGGGGAACAGATGGAATGTATTAATATTTGCCATAGCTATGCACCTAAGGATTCAGTGGCATTTTCTAAAATATAAGAATCACAGGGACAGTGATTTTTGTCTCTTATGTTCATTGATATATCCCAAGGACTTAGAACAGTGCCTGATACATAGTCAACACTGAATAAATATTTGCTAATTGACTTAATTCATGTAGAGAGAGCTGCAACAGTAGTTATTTTTATTATTTATCCATGTATTTTGTCTCTTTCTAGACAGTGAAAGTTTTGAGATTATTGTTTCCATCTTCTACAACTTCATCTTCCCTGCCTTTCTCATCACAGCACCTAGCATAACTTTTTACATATTGAAGACAATAGATACATGTTTTTGAATAATTACATAGTGCATTTCTGAGCTTTGAGGGGCAGTTATAATCCTTTCTATCTCTTCACAGTGTACTTTAAAGTGTATGAATTATGTATTTAAAGACAGTGACTACTTGATACATGTTCACACTCTGTCGTGAAGTAGTTCGGAGATTTGCTAATCCTACTTTGGAGATGAGGAAGATATGGCTTTTTTCTTCCTTCTTTGTTTCTTTCCCTCCTTCCCCTCCCCCACCATTATTTCTATTGTTTCTCTCTCCCTTCATTCCTTCCTTCTTTCTTTTATTTATCTCTCTTTTCCTTCTTTCCTTCCTTCCTCCCTCCCTCCCTCCTTCCTTCCAGTATGACATTGGCAGGTTCCTATTCTCTAGGTAAGTCACCTTAAATATTAGAAAAGGTTCTCTTGGCTCATAGCAAGTATCATAATCATGTCTTAGCCCTTCTAAAAAGTAAAGAATTGGCAAGAAACAATTTAACCCTTGTTTTCTGTGTGGTCACAGTGTGTAGAAGATGATCAGTGGATACTGTGGCATGGTGCCTCAGTCCCGATCATCTGGAACAGAAACTGACCCATCTTCCTTGGTGGCCAATCACTCTTATTCAAGGCATAAGCATGTTAAGAAGAACATATCACAGTGCTTAGGAGCATAGGTTTTCATTAATGCTTTATTTTTGGTGTGTTTGGTTTTTTTCCCAAGCAGTATTCATTCATTAAAAAATATGTATGTATAACAGAGTGTAGAGTTTAAAATGTCAATGGGATTTAGCAGTGAAATAAGTTATGTTTGGATCTGGTTAAATGGCCTTGGGCAAATTATTTATCTGTCCTTTGTTCTGTAGTAAATACTGTATTAAATAATGCAGAGATAATGCTGTGTATTTGATGGGACTGTTTCAAGGATTAAATTAGATAATGTATATAAAGGGGTTTAGTACAGTACTTTGTCTATGGGAAATACACAATAAGTAATAGCAGAGAGAAACAAAACAGAAAGTGCTGATGGTAACTCTTGATGTGATCTTAATTGTGTCGAGGCTTCCTGTTCAATTATGGCCAAGGAAACCATTTTACCCCAATTTGATTCTGTTTCTCCCTCTGCTCCTTTTACAATGAGAATCCATTTATAACTCCACTTTTAAAATCAGATCCAATTAACATCTACCAGGAACCTATGACATTATTGTGTTCAGCTGCAAGTATTAGACCCTCCCAAATAGTAACTTAAACAAATTGAGTTCATTTTTTTCTCACACAGAAGAAATCCAGAGGTTGATAGACCTGGGCTCACAAAGTCATCAGGGACCTGGACTCTTTTCAGCTTTCTACTTGACCATCTCTAGGGTGTGTTCACGACTTAAAAATGACCACTAGAACTCCAACCATTAAGTCTATGTTACAGGAAGGAAGAAGGGAAATGGCAAAGGGATAGGACTACTTTAAAAATAATTTTGGAAGCCCTTTCTGATACTGTCCACTTACATTTCATTGACCACTATTGGCTACATGGAAGGGTAGAAAATGTAGTTTTAATTTAGTTCTTCATTGCTTTCTTTCTACCCCCAAATTAATTTTTTTACTATTAGTAAGGAAAACTGGAAGGGTGAATTTGGGATAGGTCACATCTTTGCGACGTGCCACTCTTCTCCTTACTGAGTTCATGACTCTTTATTGACCCCCTCCTATGTGGCAGGCGCTGTGGCTGCAGAAGTGACTGGGACAGATATCACCTGCCTTATTGTGAGCCAAGAAGAGAGAAGATCCAGGTCAGGTGTAGCAGGTTCAGGAGACATGTGGTATGCAGCCAGGAGTTAAATACTGGAAGTAAAGTGCCAATAGAGTCAGAAGCCAGTAGCCAGGCTACTTAGGAAACCTAGTGTTGCAGGAAAGAGTACGGAATCATGGTCAATAAAGAAATTTTTACACACTTTTCCTAATCTTAAATTCCCTATCCTAAATCCTATAGTGTTTTTTCCCAGGATGAATTACAGTGGTGAATCTAATATTTTTTATTACCAACTATGGTTTTGTGGTAGACTGGGTTATTTTTCCCAATTCTTCAATCCTTCTCTGTAGGGGAATTAAACAGGCACAGGCTCTTTCAAGTAATTTTCGATGCCTCTCACCAGACTAGGGAGAATGTATTGCCTACTCCAGCGATGGGCTTGGCCATGTGACTTGATTAGGCCAATGTTATGTCAGCAAATGTAATGTGATTAGAGCCATTAAGTGTTTTTATGTGGTTTGCCTTATCCTCTGATGCTTGTGCCATCTGCCATAGGAAGAACATACCCTGGGTAGCTGTTGGTCACAGAATGAGGAAACACGTTGAGCAGATGTGAACATACATATAGCCAAGAGCCAAGCCCAGTCAATCAGAGCAGAATTACAGCCAACCCACAGAGTTGAGAAATAAACTTATTGTAAGCCACTGAAATTTGAGGTTGTTTATTACACAGGGGAGTTACAACATGCAATGCTCTTTTTTTCTTTCCATACCTTATTTAATGCATGCTACAATCATGCACAACATATTAACTTTAGACATTAAATTTACAGACAAGAAATTGAGATTATTATAGTTATATAATAATCTCTGAAGGCACAGAGCTAAATTTAGAAAAGTCAGAAATACATTGACACCTGTTGGCCTCTAAGACTTAGATGTCTCTAGTTTCCTGACCTACCTCTCCTAGAAATTCTGTCCATGAATTTTCATGGGGTTGTTATGATAATCACAAAAAAAGAATGTACTGAAAATATTTTTTTCCTACACAGAAAACCCGCTCCAATTTTCAGTCTGAGTTTCAAGTATGTCTAAGTTTATGCCTGGCCTTAGGTGTGAGGCTATAACACAGGCCTGACCAATCAGCATACTGGAAAACCTTGGCTAAATTCTGGATGGGAATTTAGCTGAAGCCAGATCAATCAAAAACCTGAAACCATCCACAAAGAGCCAGTTCTTGTTTCTGAGATAGTGAGCACTAAGGCCCAGGTTAAGTCCAAGGTTGCCAGTGGCCGTCTTTGCCACCACATGAGGAAAATCTGTTATACAGAAGAAACCGTAGTTGAGAGACTATCCCCAAAAACACTTTAAAAAAAAGACCAAAAACCAAAAGACAAGTTGTGATGACATCTAGTTAAATCTCTTATCTAGTCACACCTGGAGTTAACATCTGTCCTACTATGGTAGATATCATGTAAATTTCCTATTTTTTTAGGTTGCAGTTGAGAAAACCATACAGATAATATAAATGAAAGTATCATATAAGCACAATTTACAAATACATGTTTTTCTTATTTTTGGCCAGTGGAAGAAAACGGTGGGGTAGTGGGCGGGAGATATATGCTATTAAGTGCATTATTAAGTATTGTGAGTTGAGGACCTTGCTTTTGACTTAGAGAAAATGTCCTTGGGGTCACATAGTTCAGCTACCATTTACTACCATCTGCCTCTTAAAATTATTGGTTGTATAGGCTAATTAAGGGGTTGACATTGCTTGAATCTAATTAATCAGAGATTCTTTGTAATTGTTCTCAAATTTTGCTTATCTTTGAAGGGCAACAAAGTTTTTTTGTGGCAAAGTTAACCTCCAGCACACCATCCCCTCCCCACTGCTCAAATGAAAAACCTTGACTACCTTTGTTTTAGAACATATAAATAAAGACTTTATTTTTGTCTGTAGAGTGTTTTAAACTTTTCTGCAGTGTGCAGCTCAGTGATCTTGAGTAAACCAAAGATGGCTCTGTGAGTGAGGAAAACATAGTATATTACTGGTAACACATTTTCTATTCTTTTAATTTCACATACCATAGGGCTGGTTACAAAAGGATGGCTGGATGATTTGATGCTCTCTTCTTTCTGATTTGAAACAACCTGCTTCCACTCAGCATCTGCCTTTCAGAGCTTGTTGTCCTATATGAAACCTCTTTAGCCAGCTATCAAGTATTGTCAAGAAGTGGGGGCCACGATGGAGGAAAGCAGGATGTGCTAATTATCAGAGAGAAGATTCGGCATCCAGCTAACATTATTTACTGGAATTGCTTTGGGCCACTGAGAAAATTGGACTGAAGTATTTCTCTAAAACAAGAGAGAGCAGGAGGGCCTGGAAGAGAACCCAGAATCTGAGGAATGGCAGGGAGGGTGGTAATTCCAAATACATGAGAATTACACTTTCAGGTCACCATGAGAAAATGAAAAGAGTGAGATGTGTAAGAAGAAGGTTTGGTTTAATACCCATTGGTTTATAACCCAAAGCTCAGAGCTAGCAATTTGGGGGGCCAAGATTCAAACTTGCGTTTGCCTAACACCAGAATATTTATACTTGATAGTTGAGTCACATACATATATCCATTAGTACTATGGATTTGGAATGAAAATAATTATATAGGATACTTTTTTGTTGTTTAAGTTAAAGCCTTCTAGATATTTATACTTAATTTTCATGTTCCTCGTGGTATTATCTAGCCTATACCTCTCCAAGTACTTACCGTCTTTGAAAATGTAGCTTATGTGGTCACCATTATGAATGAAGATGAGAATATGATGGTTACTATGCTGTTAGCCCATATTTCCATCATATATTTAATAAGTAACTGTGTGCCTGAGTTCTGCTGTCCCTGAGTGCTTGGTATACAGAGGTGAACTCATATCTGTCTATGTGGAGCCTACATTACAGTAGGGGGGGACAGACAGTAACAAAATAAATAAGTAAATTATGATATGTTAGGATAGAATAATTTTATGGAGGAAAAAACCCCACACTTTATCATGCTTTTATCTCCCCCTATTCTTAGAGAAAATTATAGGATTTTACTTTCTGCCCCTTGCAATTCAGGCTAATGAATTGTTTGCAGATGTGATGTGTGTTGCTTCCAATCCAGCACATTCAAGTGCCGTAACAAAAGACTCCAGAGCTTCTTTCTTCATCTTGCATAGGAATCAGCAAAATTCACGGTGATCACATCCTGTCATCTTGGGTCCCTGAGCAACCAGAATCAGACTTGATGGACAAATAGAATGAAGAAGAAATATAACTTGTTCTTTTAATTCACTAATGCTTGAAGGTTTTTGTTTTTTTTTTTTTAACCTTTCATGACCAAGAATATCTTGATCAATGCATGTTATATTATAGACACTATACAAGGCATATTATGTATGTTACAGAATTTAATCTCTATAATAATCTTGTGTGATATGCATTATTATTTCCATTTCATTTAAGCATTAAGCATATTCCACAAAACTCAGATTATCTATTGCTATATAACAAAGAAGTCTAAAACCTAGTGCCTTGAAACAACTTACTATTATCTCTTAAGGTTCTCATGTCTCACAGGTGTCTTTGTATCACAACAGAACAGTTCTTAATTGGGGTCTCATGTTATTACACGCAGATATTGACTGGGGCTGCAGTCATCTGAAGGCTTGACTTAGTTGAATATCCAGGATGATTCATGCACGTGGCTGGAAATTGATGCTGATTTGAGGCTGGGAGATCAGCAAGTGTTGTCACCTGAAAATCTCACCTGTGGTTTCTTCATGTGACTTGGGCTTTTAAGCATGCAGCTGGGTTGTTTGAGGGAGCATTCCAGAGGCATGGGCAGAAGCTTTGGGTTTTATTATAACCTAACCTTATATTTTCAAGAATATCACTTCCACCACATTCTATGAGTAAAGCAAGTTACTAAGGCCAGCTCAGATTTGAGGGGAGGAGAATTAGACATAAGTCGTGATGTGAGAGAAGTAATGCATGGTGGTCATCTTTAGAGTCTTATGTGTTATATGCCATTTATAAGATATAATCTCATTCCCTGGTTTTCCTAAAATGTGTAAGTGCTTAAAATACCTCATTTACTTATGAAACTAATCCACTGGTAGAGGTGGGGATTGAAGCTGGACAAGGCATGGTGTTTAAATACTGTGTGTAGGTCAAGATAGGTTATATCATGTGTGAAAAATCAGCCCCAAACCACAGAGACTTAACACGATAAGTTTACTCTTGTTCATACTGTGTGTACAAAATTGGTCAGAGGGGAGTGTGTTTATTGTAGTTGCTCAGGCTTTCGAACTGATGGAGTTTCATCTCATTAGACTCTACCTCTAGATGCATTTCCAGTATCAATGTAGCAGAAGAGGAAAACACAGTACACTGCATTCTGGATCTTAAAGCTTCCACCTGGGAGTGATTACACATCATTTTTCATACATCTCATCGTCCAAAGTAAGTCATATGGCCCTGCCTGTATCCCTGCCATGTGCCCAGAAGGAGTATGAGAATATTTTGAAATTGTCCTAATACCACTATACCTTGTCATCTGAATTTCTATACATTTAGACCAGATTGAATTTATAGAAAACAGGGAAATTGGAAACCACCTTTCTCTTCTGATTTCACAACTCCTTCACTGCTCATTACTTTTCAAAGGCTGTTACCTTTGCTGAGTGTGGTAGGGCAAATCATTGCATTCATATTTGATATATTATATAACTTTACATTATGGCACTTTCACATACTTCCATTTTCTGATTTTTTTTTTTCATTTCAGTTTAGGTAGCACAGTTATTATTTGCTTAGGTTTGTCAGCCAAAAAGTAAAGGGTGAGAAGATAAAATAATTGGCTTAAGGTTGCTTTGCATGGTTCTTTGGCCCTCAAACTAGGCACTTCCCTCTATATGAAGGATTTTGTACTAGGGGTCTTAGTAAGGGTTCAGGGTATCCCATCAAACCCATAATACTGCAGCATTGTGTGTGTATGAGTGTGTGTGTCTGTATATGCGTTCTTGGGTGGTTTAGATTCACTATACCACACCATGTTGTCAACAACCAATAGGTAGATGGATGTTTGAGATCGGAATGCTGTTGATTCACCTGGTTCCTACAGATGGAATCTGTCAATTTCAAAAAGTTGATGTAGAGTTCAACACAGGACTTCGTGGGGCTTCCTGGACCTGCTTGCTTATAGGTTTCACTCTTGGACTCCTTGAGGACTCATTCCTCCTGTCTCTCGCCCTGGGCTGTGAAAATTGAGGAACTCTTCACAGGAAGCAGTGAACAAGAAATTTCATGTTTTTAGTGTCAAGCCCTTCATTTCCAGTGTGGCTCATATCTCGGTGGGTGGTAGAACTTCCTGATGGCCCAGAGAAGCTTCTGCAAATACACAGGCCCTCACCCACTGATTTCAGATCACTAGCTTGTATCCATTAAGTAATCATTTTTATTTTGAATCTCTATTTATACTTATAAGGACCTTTCACCTCAATTTGCAAGATGATGATTTGTATGGGTCTAAAATGCTATATGATGGGGTTAAGGTCACTTTCATTCTATAGTCATTTACTGAATATCTACTTTATGCAACACAGCACTACAAAAAATTACAGTACAGCTGTGTTAGTTTTGCAGGCAAGCAAGTAATCTAAACATCAGCATAGATAAATAAACATGGTACTGAGGAGTCAAAAAGGCCAGGTTTGAATCCTCCTTTTTCTGCCAGCTCTATGATCTAACTTCTTTAAGTTTTAGTGACTTCAGCTATAAAGATGGGATGGGGCAGTGGGGGTAGAAAGAAGGGGTTTGGGACAAGGCCATTAAGAATGTAAAATTAACTGGTCTTAGAGATTCCTTAGATATGAGTGGTGGTAGTTTGGATAAGGTGTAGACAAAGGTAGTTCTAGAAATTTCTAGTCTGAGGATTTGATGCTGATGATGCCATGACTAAAAGACATAAGGACAAGTTTGTGTAGGTAGGGGACACAGTAGGGGACATCCTTATGGCAAAGTCTACAGGAATTTGGAGAACTGAATCTAGTGCTGATTGGTGAGATCAATGTTGACAGTATAAATATGTGAGTCATGACAGTGGAGAGGATGGATGCAGCCATGGTTGTAGAGAAGTTTACTAGGGAAGAAAGACAAACATTATAATAGGAAAATATGGAATATGATTTCAGTGCAACTGTTTCTAGCCCAGATTACAGCAAGAATTTCTAGATTTTATGTACTCAATCCCAGATTTCTGTTCTGTGGAAGTCTACAATTCTCTCCAATTTTCCCGTAAATTCTCAAGGGCATATTTTCTCATGGTGGCCTGTGGCATATCGGTATGTTTCCACTTAAAATGTTTCTGTTTGACAGTTTGTTAGCTCAGGTTGACAATCAAACTTTTATTGATCCCACCAACCACATAACCGAAATAGAAATCAACCACTCAGTCAATCAATCAATCAAACAAACAAAAAACAACAATGGGAACAGCAAAACTTTTACACAAAACACTCAATATCCATTTAATGAGTATTAACTAATCTCTTACTATAATGTCCAGGTAATTCTTCAGATATTTTGAGTAGTAAAATCACTTTAAGGTAATCAAATAGTGAGGGAACAGAGTTTTAAATTTCCCTCAGCACTGGAAATTTATAGTTAGTTTTCTCCAATTTGATATTTTTATCAGGTTTTGGGGATTTTAGCAAGCCATATCATTTTAGAGAGTTGGGAACAGGGTGATTTGTATCAAATAGTGACTCATAATTAACTAGATTTGTGACATTTAGAAAAGCCATGGAATTCCTAGGAGTCTCAGTTTTCTCATCTTTGAAATATGGATATCTAAATCATTTTCACTAAAGGGTACTTTGATAAGATTATTGATCAGGAAAAGTTAGAGAATCAGAAGTGTCCAAAAATGTTAGTCATTCTTACCATTAATAGTAGTAATGTTTTTATGCCTTCATTAATTCTTTCTAGAACCACTTAATGCCCATTACTACATTCTAAAACACAAAGGTGGTCATGTAACTTTCCTGCTCAAAACACTTTTATGACTTCCGTATACCTCAGGATTAAGTGAAACTTTTCCATCATGATTTGTAGGGCCATTCCTTTTCTGGCCCATGTCTATCAAAACAGCTCTAAGACCAGCTCCCCATGCCATCTTTCTACATTCCACTCCTTCTTCCTGGAATACTTGTCTCCACCTCTTCACCTTATCCACCAGGATGCTACTTCATGCATCCATGAAACATCCTTTACTGAGGCCTTTGCTTGTGTTCCTGTACTAAGCTTTATTTTCTGTAACATAGCATTCATCATTCTTTACTTTTTTGTTTAGTTATAGCGTCTACCCTTGGGATAGTAAATTCTTTGAGTTCAGGGGCCCCACACACCATTTTTGTTCACCATCATATCTCTAGTACTTACAACAGTGCTTGTAGGATGGGAATTCATCACCCATCTCTAGGAGATGTGTGCAGTATGTAAATGAAAGAGATGTAGATTCTTCCTTCAAGATGTTTATAGTCTACTGAATAACTTTTAAAGAGAAGTTTTTACTTATTTAATTCTTAAAAGAGAGCTTGAATTTTTGGTCTCCTTTAGAGTGATTTGGGTGTCCTCTTAATGGATGTCATCTATGTGGTTACTAGGAAACTTGGTATTTGGCCCTGGAAACCTCACAACTGAAATTAACTCTATATACAAAGGAGCTAGGTTGAATGCCTGTAGAGAGTCCTGCAAAGACAGAGCCCAGATTTATGGAGTGGTGTTTACAATGAAAAGACATGACCCATTTTTATTTGATCTGCACCATCCAAAAATAAAATTGGTGTTATAATTAAAGCAGGTGAAATGATAACTTAAACATTGATTTTTCCATAAACGTGCCAACGCTCAAAACACTGGCTGGTCTCTACGTTAGATATCCTGCTATGTAACTAAAGATGAATAAAACCTTCTCTTTCAATAAGTTGACTTACACCAGAGTGTATAAATTTCAGCTTGTTTGCCCTGGTGACTCATCTTTATAGCTGAGGTACTTCTCAGGGTTTGGATTAAAGTAAGAGATCCTCAGAAAAATAAGGAAGAGGTATCCTACTGGAACTAGCAGTTTGCTATTAGAGAATCTTTATAGATCTGCCTCTGATAAACATTCAGCCTCATTGGTATTTTAGATTTCCCCAATCTCTTATGGAGATTAAACACAAAGGAATTATCATTTATCTGTAAAGGTAAAATTTACATCACCTATAATCCTTTCATAAATAGATACAACAACCACCACATTAATACAAATGTTCAATCTAAAGGCAAAAGGCCATTATATTTGCTTACTGTCAGATATAAAGCTACAGTTGCAAGTCACGCATGATCTTAATAAGGTCTGATAATATGCTATCAGCTGGTGGGAGCCATAGATTGAACTCTTATAGATTTTGGCTTCAGCTTCCAAATAATCAATCATGTCAAGATATGAAAATCATTTTATTCTCTTCAATTGAAAAGAAGATGTGATTTAAAATGTCAGCCCTTGGATATATGAGCAGGATCCCTGTAATCAATCATGTGAAATAAACCATCTTATTTAGTAGCTCATTGGAAGAAGGGAAGATTTGGGGGGGGGGAAATGTATATATATGTATATTTTGTTTGCATAATGTAGATGGAGCTCACACATCACATGCATAAATAACAAAGACAAACCTAAACTTGGGTTTTTCTCATTTGCTTCTTTCAGATCAGTAATCTTAGCAAGGAATTGAATGGATTTGCAAGACCTCAAACCACAGGGCATGGAAGGACAATATTGTTTATTGAATCTAGGTCATGGAATTAAGAACTGGATTCAGGTCACTTGATTCTTTTAGAACCATCTATTTGAATTTAGTTCAGCTCCATCACGACCTGGCTAGGTCAAATAGGATAAATCACTAAACTTGAGCCTCAGTTCCCCTCTCTGAGATCACGTTAATTCCATCTGTTTATACTCATGTATAGGGTCATGTTAGAAAATGGATGTGTGAGTGCTTTTTTAGTGGAAACTCTATGAAGTTTTCTACAAACCCAAGTGGTTATCATCATGGATAGACCAAAGAATGTTAAAAGGTACCAGCTTCACTTCTTGGTAAACAGTAAGGAAATAGAACAACAGTCTTGGAATATGTCCGACTAGACTGAATTTACATTCAGAAAAGAGGAACTTACCTAAGGAAATTGCCCTTATTCTTTTTTTAAATTGAAGTATAGTTGATTTATAATACTGTATTAGTTTCAGGTGTACAGCAAAGGGATATATATATATATATATATATATGTGTGTGTGTGTGTGTGTGTGTGTGTGTGTGTGTGTGTGTGTGTGT
>NW_021703782.1:97328396-97394706 GCF_005190385.1 Monodon monoceros
TGTGTGTGTGTGTGTGTGTGTGTGTGTGTGTGTGTGTGTGTGTGTGTATGCCAGAATATTTTCCATAGGTTATTACAAGATATTGAATATAGTTCTCTGTGCTATACAGTAATCCTTGTTGCTTATCTATTTTATGTATAAAAATTGTATTTGTTAATCCCATTCTCCTAATTTATCTCTCCCCCTCTTCCCTTTCCCCTTTGGTAACCATAAGTTTGTTTTCTATGTTTGTGAGTCTGTTTCTGTTTCGTATATAGATTCATTTGTATTATTTTTTAGATTCTACATAAAAGTGATATCATATAATATTTATTTTTGTCTGATTTACTTCACTTAGTATAATATTCTCTAGGTATATCCATATTGCTGCAAATGGCAATATTTCATTATTTTTATGGCTAAGTAAGATTCCATTGTGTGTGTGTATGTACACACACACACACACACACACACACACACACATATACACATATCACATCTTCTTAAATCAGTCTTCTGTTGGACACTTGGGTTGTTTCCATGCCTTGACTATTGTAAATAGTATTGCTATAAACATTGAGGTGCATGTATCTTTTCGAATTAGAGTTTTTGTCTTTTCCAGATATATGCCCAAGAGTGAGATTGCTGGACCATATGGTAGTTCTATTTTTAGTTTTTTAAGGAACCTCCAAACCACTCCATAGTGGCTGCACTGATTTATAGTCCTACCAGCTGTAGAAAGGTTCTCTTTTCTGCACACCTGCTTCAGCATTTATTTTTCATAGACTTTTTTTTTTTTTTTTGTGGTACGCAGGCCTCTCACTGTTGTGGCCTCTCCCGTTGCGGAGCACAGGCTCCAGACGCGCAGGCTCAGTGGCCATGGCTCACGGGCCCAGGCGCTCCGCGGCATGTGGGATCTTCCCGGACCGGGGCACGAACCCACGTCCCCAGCATTGGCAGGTGGACTCTCAACCACTGCGCCACCGGGGAAACCCTATTCATAGACTTTTTGATGACGGCCATTCTGACCAGTGCGAGGTGGTACCTCATTGCGGTTTTGATCTGCATTTCTCTAATAATTAGCGATATTGACCATCTTTCCATGTGACTGTTTGCCCTTATTCTTTTTTTTTAAATGGATGTTTATTTTGTATTTTCTTTATAAGTTTATTTATTTATTTTTGGGTGCATTGGGTCTCCATTGCTGAGCGTGGGCTTTCTCTAGTTGTGGTGAGCGGGGGGTACTCTTCACTGTGGTGCGTGGGCTTCTCATTGCGGTGGCTTATCTTGTTGCAGAGCACGGGCTCCGGCTCTAGGCGTGCGGGCTTCAATAGTTGTGGCACTCAGGCTCAGTAGTTGTGGCTCTCAGGCTTAGTTGCTCGCAGCATGTGGGATCTTCCCAGACCAGGGCTCGAACCCATGTCCCCTGCATTGGCAGGCGGATTCTTAACCACTGCGCCACCAGGGAAGCCCTACCCTTATTCTTAATAAGTGAAATATAATTATAGATTTTGCTAATTTGCTGTATAACTTTAGGCAAGTCACTTATCCTCTCTGAACTGTAGTTTTCCACCTAAGTCAAATAAAAGGTTTGGATTATATGATCTCTAAGGTTTTTCTCCAGCTCTAAAATTGGTGGGGTTTTTTTGAGATTTGACCTTAACCTCAGTAGATATGCAGATCATATCAGAAACGCATTCTTTCTACACATAATACAGATTTACAACTTGAGCCAAATCTCTTTAACTTACACAGAATTTGGAAAAGTTCAATCAGATTTTGGCAGTAAATCATTATGACAACAGTAAGAAGAAACAATATACATAGAGTACTTTTTAACACGAAATTATTTTATTTATGTTAAATTTAACAAAATTCAGTTGTATCACCATAGCTTCTTCCAGATATAACCCTTTGTGGTTCCTGTTTAAATAGGCCTAGCCAAATGTGGTGGGATAGAAGTCCTTAGGGGACCTATTTTAATAATTATTGTAAGCACACATAATTATTCTGTCAACCATTATGTATTCCTAGATGCTTTGAATGTGCTTTGGAATATTTGAAAATAGTAAGTTATCTTGAACTATTTAATATTAACGTAACTGAGTTCTCTATTTCTGAAAATAAAAGGACTTTCTTAAATTAGGGGGAAGTTTAGTATAGTCCTTTTCTGAATGTTCTCAGTGCCAAAATTCATTGATATTGTATACAAAAAGTTGATAAAAGGTCATTTCATGTTTTAAAAGCCAAAAGGAACATGTGCAGGCACAAGCTAAGATGCTAAGAGCGTCAGTGTAGAAAATGTGTTTGACATTGCCACAACTTCCAGAATTTACACACACACACACACACACACACACAATAGTTTAGCTTCCCATCCTCAGCAAATAAGCTTTGAAGCTCTAGTTTCTCCTGTCTCACCCTGCATGTGCAGAAGAGTACGTGTGCGACTTGTGTATTTTTTCCTTCGTTTTGACTGGTTGCCAGAAGTTACTCATATTTTATGAAGCATGGAGAGTGGTATGATAAGAGTTTGTTGCTCCATCATTTCTCTGTACTGGAGAGAGATGGGTTTCTTTTCCTTCTTGTTCATTAATGATGCACAAAGCTGAGACTAGTTTTTTCCTCCTCTGTCTTAGGAATTTCTTACATTATTTGACATGCATGGTTATATGATGAAGACTCTTCAGGGCCATCTTATCCTGCTGGTATGCTTCCTGAGTAGTCTTGGCTCATCGACTTGTGGGAAAAGCAGCCTCTGTCTTTTTTGAAGAATAACCGTTTAATCTTAAAAAAAAAAAAAAAAAAAAGGAAAAATTACCATGCCCTAAACATCCTCTAATCCTGACAATGTTATGATTCTCTGACTTCCAGAAAGTGGACTCCAATTCTATCCCTTCTTCATTCTGCCAAATGAATAGAAAACATTGTAGTGATTTATTGAATTGGCAATTGAAGCAAGTTGGGGCTGGTAACTCCACTCGAACATTTCCCTTGTGTTTAGAGTTAGAATCAGTAGATTGCAGGGACTTCCCTGGTGGTCCAGTGGTAAAGAATCCACCTTCCAATGCAGGGAACATGGGTTCGATCCTTGGTTGGGGAACTAAGATCCCACATGCAGTGGGACAACTAAGCCTGCGTGCCGCAACTACTGAGCTTGCATGCCTTAAAGAGAGAGCCCATGTGCCCTGGAGCCCGTGCGCCACAACTAGAGAGAGAAAATCTGCACGCCATAACTAGAGAGAAGCCCGAGAGCCGCAATGAAAGATCCCGAACACCTCAACGAAGACCCCTGTCATGCTGCAACCAAGACCTGACTCAGCCAAAAAATAAATAAAATAAATATTATAAAAAAGAATGTAAAAACTTATATATAAAGAAATGAATCAGTAGATTGGAAATCTAAACTCAGCCTTAACTAACTCAAGGTGTGATATCAGCTCATTACTCATTCTCTCCTTCCTGAAACACTTTCTTCGCTTGGCTTCCAGTCCACCATAACGCCTACCTTTTCTGCCAGAGTGCCCCTTCTCAGTCTCTTCTGCTTGTTTCTCTTCATCTCTGGCATCTCTTATCACTGGAATGCACCAGGTGTCAGTCTTTGAAATTCTGCTTTTCCTTCTCTCACCCTCCTGGTGATCTCTTCCAGTCCCGTTGCTTTAAATACCATCTCTACTTGGAAGATTGCTCATACTTCTATATCCGGCCCAAGACTCTCTCCTAAATTCCAGACTCATACATCCACTCACATGTTTGACATCTCCACTTACATACCTAAGTAACATTTTAATTGCCAAAGCCAAAACAAAACTGATCGCCCCACAGTATTTCCCAGTATTTCTTTATAAATCACAAATCTATACCTTTGCAGTCGTTCAGTGTGCATCCCTTGGAATCAGTCTTGACTCTTCTCTTTCTCTTATAGCTCACATTCAGTCCATCATCAAACCCTGGCATTCAGTCATCAAAAAAAGATTAAAAAATCCCAAATACTCTCACCATGTTTACCAAGCCCTACCTTGTCTAAAGCACTCTCATCACTTACCTGCATTATTGCAGTAGCTCCACAACTGGTCTCTGTACTTCTGCCCCCACTCCCCTCTATCTGTTTTGAACTTTACAGGTGTCATTCTGTGAGAAGTAACACATCATGCTGTGCCTTGATCAAAGCCCCCTCCCTCGCCCCCTGACATATTTGTGGCTCATTTGAAGTAAAGCCAAAACCTTGCAATGACTTAAAGGGCCCTACACAATGCTCCCCTCCCCACTACTCCTCTGAACTTATTTCTTAGGACGCTCCCTCCAGTTCACACTCCCCCTCATTCCTCATTGCTTGGAAGTGCCAGGCACGGTCTCTCTTTGGGGCTTTGCTGTTTCTGCTCCCCCTCCCTGGATTGCTTTTCTGCTGAATATTCACCTTGTCTGCTCTCCCATCTCCTTTAGGTCTTTGTGCAAAGGTCCCCTTTTCTTTTTTCTTTTTTTTTTTTTTTAATAAATTTATTTATTTTTGGCTGTGTTGGGTCTTCGCTGTTGCACGCGGGCTTTCTCTAGTTGCGGCGAGCAGGGCCTACAATTCATTGCCATGTGCGGACTTCTCATTGCGGTGGCTTCTCTTGTTGTGGAGCACGGGCCCTAGGTGCGTGGGCTTCAGTAGTTGTGACACATGGGCTCAGTAGTTGTGGCTCGTGGGCTCTAGAGTGCAGGCTCTGTAGTTGTGGCGCACGGGCTTAGTTGCTCTGCGGCATGTGGGATCTTCCCAGACCAGGGCTTGAACCCGTGTCCCCTGCATTGGCAGGTGGATTCTTAACCACTGCGCCACCAGGGAAGTCCCAGGGTCCCCTTTTCAATGACGTCTTACTTGGCTACTTTATTTAAAACTGCACCAAGCCCAGCACTTCCTAACCCCCTAGAATGCTAACTCCATGAGAGCAAGTATTGTTGTCTGTTTTATTTGGGCTCTATCCCAGTGCCCAGAATAGAACCCAACAGAAAATAGTTCTTCCTTAAATGTCTTCTGAATTAAGGAGAATAAAAGCTGGGCAAGCTATGGTCCCTCTCTTCTCTTATCATTCCACCTAAACTGCCTATGATCATTCCAACTCCTCTGAAGCATTTTTTATATCCTGAAATATGTTAATGTATTTTTAATCCTCAAGCCCTTTACTTCAACCACTTTATACCCCTCAGTCCCTTATTCGATTGGAAATGTTTTCATCCACAGGTAACAGAAATCACAACAGTGGCTTAAACAAATAGAGATTTATTTTTCTCACCTGAAGATAAGTTTAAAAATGAATGTTTACTAGCACTAATTCAGTAACTCAATAATATAAGGGTTCTGAGAATGTCAGCTTCATGATTCTGTTGGTCCATGCCTCACGGTAACAAGACAGTTGCAGCAGCTCCCATTTATACAACAACTTTCAGAGGCATGAAGCAGTTTTCTACATGAGGCAGACAGGTTCTTTGTGCCTTTCTCTAAACAGGTAGCAAGAGACCATTTTCAGAATGTCATTGTCTCCATGGTAGACTTGCATTGATACATCCTAGACTCAACATCTCTGAACCAAAAAAAAAAATGGAGTGAGTGGGGAGGAGAATAACTTTTTGCTTGGCAGAGGATAGTGTCAGCCTTACCCATTTTCCCCTCCCTGACTCCTCTGTCTTCTCAGGTCTGAACTCAGATATCATTTCATGTTGAAGGTCTTTTCTTTTTTTAATGATTTTTTTTCTTTTTTTTTTTTCGGCTGTGTTGGGTCTTCATTGCTGCGTGCAGGCTTTCTCTGTTTGCAGCAAGTGGGGGCTACTCTTCTTTGCAGTGCATGGACTTCTCATTGCAGTGACTTCTCTTGTTGCGGAGCATGGGCTCTAGGCGCACGGGCTCAGTAGTTGTGGTGCATGGGCTTAGTTGCTCCGTGGCGTTTGGGATCTTCCTGGACCAGGGCTCGAACCCATGTCCCCTGCATTGGCAGGCAGATTCTTAACCACTGAGCCACCAGGTAAGTCCTTGAATGTCTTTTCTGATCAACGTACTCCTATCAAAGTCTGAGCTAAATGCATTTCTTCTTGGGTTCCACAGACCTCTGAAGTTTTCTTACAGCAACATTTTCATGCCACTCTATAAATCAGCATTCTTTCTATGCTTCCCCCACCTCCACACACACACTCACAAACACATTATAAGCTCCTGTTTAGAGGAGCCAGCATAAGACAGGATTGAGACCTCAGGAGAGAGACCACATTTTTGTTGTTCACATTTGAATTCCCAGCATCTAATTCCTATCTGTAGAGTGAATGAGTACATCCATGAATGAATTTTTTTAAATGGAGGGGCTTTCCCTTAATGGCCTTTAACATCAGTTTTGCATTAAGTCAGTGTTTCCAGGATTACTTCAGTCCTTTTCTCACGTATCTACAGACTAAGCCAATATTTAAACTCATTATCCCCAAACCTCCTCTTCTCTTTTTTAAGGGCTTGAAGTCTCACCAGTTAAGTAATTTAATGCATGTTACTAAATTCCTAGGTGTCATCTGATCATTGTTTGGCACAATTTGGGAAATCAAATAAGATACAGGCAAAACTCTTAGGAGGTATGTGAAGAGATAAAGCTAAGTATCATGTGTTCTCAAGTTATCACAGCAGACATTCCACCCTCATTATAAATGGACCAAACTTTCCCTTGGACTAAGCACAGGCAGGGGTGAAGGATTATCTCTACCTGTGTTCAAGGACATAGCAGTAGTAGTGATGGAGAAAGATAATGTGGTTAACCAGGACACAGAATGATTACCACCAGAGCAGAGAGAAAGCAGTTGAGTGGGATCAGGGTGCATGCCCTGGCAACACCTACCTGAACTCAACCTCCAGATTCTCGTTTAAAAATCATGTGATCACGGGCACATTAGTTAATCACCTAAGCCTCAGCTTCTTCATCTGTGAAATGGGGATTATACACAGTACCTCCACAAGGACTCTTTTGAGCGTCAAATTAGATAGTGTGTACAAAATGATTTTGGCACACTGTCTGTTTTCAATAAGTCCTAGAATTTATTATTGTCATTATTATAAACAAGGCGATATTATATCATAAGTATGGAGTAATTGACTGTACAAAATTATGTGTTAAAGTAATTATAACAAATTACTTTAAATCAATATTTGCTGCTTCTAATGGTTTACAACAGTGTACTATTTCTCCTACTTGTAGATTCAGCTGTGCACACAGCTGGTCCACTACAAAGTGTAAAATCAACAGAATTTTGTAATAGGTCCCACTTTCTCTGGTTCCTTGTGATGTCATTACTTCACTTACCTTGCCTCTTCCCAGAAACATACACCATTTTTATTTCAGCCTTTCATTTCCGGTGGTTGTAACACTGATGGGAAGTTTCAGGAATTTTAAGTCAGAGTACCTTTAGATATAGAGGGTATCTTTGAGTTCAGTTGGCACAATCCTGTCATTGCACAGATGAGAAAATGAACCATGCTATGATTGGTTTGAAATTGCAGAGGTGTTTAATAGAGCTGGAGTTGAAATACAGGTCACTGGAATCATATTTACTCCATATCTTATGTTGCCTCCTACCAAATTATTCATGGGAGCAGAGAGTAGAAATGGAGAGGTAGTGCTTTGTGTAAGAGTATTGCAGGACCAGGTCATTTTTAGGTATTTCTGACACATGGGGTAAAGATAATATTAGATGGGCAGTGGGTCTTAAATATTCTTGTCATCAACAATTCTTTTTTGCACTTAAGACAGAGTTTGCGCCTAAACTGGCCATCTATTGAGAACAAGCTTATCTTGTAAGTGGAGATCAAAAATAAACAATGCATGCCATAAGTTAGTCAATTTTATAGTAAGTCAGAAGTTCATAAATGTTATTAAAAAAAGAAAAAAATAGAGTAGGGTAAGAGGGATTAAGAGGGCAAGGAATGGGGAGTCACAGACAGCATTAAGTAAAGTGGTCATCATAGGCCACGTGAGGAAGCACGGAAGCTCTAGGTATGGTCCCTAGTCTCACAAAACTCCCCTTTAAACATCTTATTTAACACCTTTTTCTGGACAGTGTATTTCTCAAAAATGTGTTTGAACATATGTGATTACACAAGAAGGCATGCGAATGTATATGAATGTATAACTCATGGATAGAGGAATGACTTTAAACATAATCTATTTAATCCCCCAGTGGCATGTGAATCTCTTTTATGGCAGCATTATGAGCTTAGATCAAGTAATAGGTGAGAACAATTAGAAGGTTCATGAGTCAGTGATTTGTTTACATATCTCTTATGAAGGCTAATTATTTGTTAGCTAAAACATGGGCCTCAGTTTTAGTTAGAGAAACCAGCATAAGAAAGGATTAACTGAGAACCTGAAACTGTTCTGTTGTAAGAAAACTGGCAAGAAACTAAACATAATGGTTAAAATTATAATCTTTTACTTGTTGCCATAAAAGGCTTTAATAATCCTAGTCTCTGTCTGTCTGTCTCTCCCTCTCTCTCTCTCTCTCTCTCACTCACACACACACAGTTACTCAGATCTTTATGAAGTACTGAGTTTTGTTTTAACTACCACCCCCATCATGTTTAATAGTTTCTCATTTCCAACCCTGGACTAGACTGATCTTTAGGGTTGCCGCACAAAACACAAGGAGGCTTAATTGAATTTGAATTGCTGATAAATAATAACCATTTTTTAGTATAAGTATGCCCCCAGTTTGTATAGGACACATTTATACTATCGATTAAAGCCATTTTTTTGTTTACCTGAAATTCAGATGTAGCTGGGCATCCATTTTGTATTTTCATTTACAAAAATTGGCAATCCCTTGAGTCTTAGATTCCCTAGAGAGAATTTTGACCAGACACTTTTTTTTTTCTTTCTTTGAACTCTAAACTGTATGGTCACATAACCCTGAGAGGCAGTACTATATGATTGCCCATGCTTCAATCATTAATTTATGCATTCATTCATGCAATATTGCATGCCTATGGTGTGTCAGGCACAATGATACATAAAAAGCTAAATATATCTGATGTAATGGTAAGCTAAGTAGATCTGAACCTTGCCCTCACTTAGCTTACAGTCTAAAAAATAAATATCTCTTAGGAAAATTCTCCAAAGTGATAATGATATGGGGACAGAGCACATATCACCAGTATGTGAATTTGTCAATACACAGCCTAAGCCAATAATCACTGTGCTAACATCCTCTGTGTAAATGATGGTGGGGGAGAAGTCTTTTAAAATAGTGGTTTCCAAATACCTGTACTGATTTTTATATCAGTAGTGGACATGCTGCATGACATTTTTCAGCACTTTGTGTTTGTCAAACATCATGCTAGACCTGGCATTTCATTTAAAACTCAAAGCAGCCCTAAAAGATAAATCCAGTTATCATCTCCATTTTACTAATAAGGAAGGCGGGGCTGATAAAGTTAAATAAATTGCCCAAATCTGTACAAAAAGGATGTGATAAAACTGGGATTCCAACAGAGATCTGACTGTTCAGAATAGATGCTCTTAACCCCTGTGCTCTCCTGCTGGAGACCAACTTAGGAAACCTGCTAAATAGTATAGATCCCAGAGTTTCTGAATTAGTAAGTCTGGGATAAGGTTGAAGAATATATTTTGAACAAGCTCCCTCGGTGAATCTGATAGCAGCAAGATTTATGTCCCGCTGATTTAGACTATTGTAACCTGCTCTAGTCAAAACAACGTAGGACACTTTTAAACTGTCAGTTCTTAAGACCTGGGCTGTAGGAGTTTCCCATTAGGAGGTGGTGGGGGACAGGAGAGAGCGGCGAAGTAGGGAGTGTTCCCAGCACATATGCATCCATTCTTTTTCCCAGACTGAATTTTCCCCGTTTGCTAAACCATTCCTCAGGTGATCTGGTTCCAGTGTCCCTTCCTCTTGAGCATGCATCTCTGTGATTTTGCCACGTCAGTGACAATTTAGCATCAAACCTATATTCTTTCCAGACATGGCTTTCCACAGAAGATAAGAGGGAACTAGTTTAAAACATCTGGGCTCGGTCTGATGCATCAGATACTTTTGCCAGATAGGGAGGTGACAGGTAGTAGGAAGGGGTCAGGAGAGGGGACCCATGTGGCAGATCCTGACACAGACTTCCAGAAGTAGGTGAGGATTGAATGCAGAACTGGACATAGTTGATGGTGAGGTACCCACAGTGAGGTGGTGGGAGTTCCAGTACTTTGATGAGAAGTAACAAAAGTGGATCAATATTGTTTTATTTCTTTCCTTTTGTTTTCTTCTTTTTCTCCTTCCCCTTCCTCCCTCCCTCCCTCCCTCCCTCCCTTCCTCCCTTCCTTCGTTCCTTCCTTCCTTCTACCACCTCTTCTTTCCATCTTTCTTCCTTTATCCAAGAAATATTTTTGTTTATGTAATTTATTTTTTACTGAAGTATACATGTATAGAAAAGTGCACAAATTCTGAGTGTACGTCTTGATGATTTTTCACAAAGGCAGCACAACTATGGAACCAGCACCCAAATTAGGACAGAGAATAATATCAGTACACTAAAACTCCACCCTAACCCCATGTCTGTTACTATCCTGTCCCATAAAGTTAACCATTCTGTTGATTCATATCACCAGAAATTAGTTTAGTCTGTTTTTGAACTTTAAATAGAGGGAACAATACTCTGTGTAGAGCAGAAATTTGTTCTTTTTCATTCCTTAATATCACTTCATTCTGTGCATATATCAAAGTTTATTAATTTACTGTTTATGGGCACTTAGCTTATTTCCAATTTGGGGATTATTAACACTACTAGTGATAGTACTAATAGCTATTACCAGTAGTTATGCTATGAGCATTCTTGTACCTCTTTGGGGGGAAACATTCCTGCGTATAGCTTTTGGGTATATAACCATGAAAAGAATTGTGAGGTTATTGGGTATGTTCACTTACAGAAGATATTGCCAAGCAGTTTACCAAGGTGCCTGTGTTAATTTACAGCCTACCAGCAGTAATTGAGAATTGTAGGTGCTCTACACCCCCTTTTTTATTTTATTTTATTTTGTTACATCTTTATTGGAGTATAATTGCTTTACAATGGTGTGTTAGTTTCTGCTTTATAACAAAGTGAATCAGTTATACATATGTTCCCATATCTCTTCCCTCTTGCGTCTCCCTCCCTCCCACCCTCCCTATCCCACCCCTTCAAGCAGTCACAAAGCACTGAGCTGATCTCCCTGTGCTATGCGGCTGCTTCCCACTAGCTATCTACCTTACGTTTGGTAGTGTATATATGTCCATGCCTCTCTCTCGCTTTGTCACAGCTTACCCTTCTCCCTCCCCATATCCTCAAGTCCGTTCTCTAGTAGGTCTGTGTCTTTATTCCTGTCTTACCCCTAGGTTCTTCATGACATTTTTTTTCCTTAAATTCCATATATATGTGTTAGCATACAGTATTTGTCTTTCTCTTTCTGACTTACTTCACTCTGTATGACAGATTCCAGGTCTATCCACCTCATTACAAATAGCTCAATTTCGTTTCTTTTTATGGCTGAGTAATATTCCATTGTATATATGTGCCACATCTTCTTTATCCATTCATCTGATGATGGACACTTAGGTTGTTCCATCTCCATACACCCCCTTTTTTAAAGGTAGATATCCCATTAACCCACACAGTACCATTTACTGAAATGACCACATTTTCTCTATTGAACTTCTGTTCCTTAAGTGAGGTGACAACATATATTCAATGCATATCCATTGATATGGTTCTGTGTTGAGTCCTGGTAACAGAGGGAAAATGTTTATTGAGTACGTACTCTGATCTCAGTCCTGTACTGCAAATACAACAGAAACCATCTTTTCTATTCTAGCCTATATTCGAGTTGGGGTAATAGATAATAAATAAGGGAACCAACAAATAAGTCATTTTTCATTGGATGAGTAGGAGATGAGAAGAAAAGAGAAAGGGAAAAGGCTGCTGTGGTAGAGAATTGAAGGAGGAGCAGTATAGTGGTTATGGTGGAGGAAGGGGTCTCTGAGACGGTAATGGTTACACAGAGACCTGAAGGAACATGCCTGCACTTCAAGGAAATGCTTTTACTGATATGAGAAAAATCAGCTGCATGGTAGCGGGAGCAGCACCTGGCTTGGCTCACTGTGGGATCTGTCTGAAGGTTAGTGTGGCAGGGAGGTGTGAATGATGCAGGACAAGGCATGCCAAAGGAGCAAGAGGCAAGTGCAGGATCAGCTAGGGTCCATGCCCATGGTGAAAGTTTTCTGTGTTCTTCTCAGGGTGCAACGGAGAGCCACTGGAGAGTTGTAATGGGCAAAATGTTGCAATCTAGTTTACATGGTTGTCTAGAAAATACATTTTGTGTGAGGAGGTGAATCAAAGCAAAAGGAGGAGTAGGAATTCTGCAGCGGTCCCCAAGACTTAGAGTAGGGATAGAGCAGGGGCCCAAGGGGGACCAAGGCTGTCATCCTCAATGTGCTCAACTGAGAGCTTTGTTTTCTGTTTGGTGAGGAACCTTACTTTTTTTCTTGTCCCTAAAGGATCTAAGCATTTGCAATCTCTTCCAACCAATCTGGTAGGTCATTTCATATGATCGTGTCATCTTACTTAACTGTTCACTGTGCTTGAATCCTGGCTCCCCAATCCACTTACAGACCCTATAAGGGAAAGAACTTTTATCTCTATATTCTTCAGGATAGAAAGCAGGAGAGCACCTAAGGGGGAAAAATGGTAGAAATATTGATTTTGATTCTGGCGTTCGAAAGCCGCAAACTCTCTGGGATATTTGGGTGATGCCTCTGAGAAGGGATGGACTTCTGGGTTTCATATACCCTGATCTTCTCAGAGTATTTTTTACCGTGGCTGAGAGAACTATGGGCTTGGTGTTAAAGGACAGAGCTGTTTGGGGTTGGTGTTTTGTCCCTGCCATTTGCTCTATGAGACCTTGAGTCACATCTTTCTGGGCATCAGTTTCCTCATCTACAAAAGGGGGAATGGCTCTTCCCTTACTGCCTGCTTCTCAGGGTTAACGTGAGGATGGGGTGGGCTATTTCACATGTAAACGGTGGAGTTCTTTTCAATGGAAAGGAATTGTTAATATATTCAGGATTCTTTGATCCACTTGCAACCTCCTGCCCACTAATCTCTGCCATTACCATCAGGGCTGTCACTTTGTTCTCATGCATGGTGGGGAACTCAGGGTTTACTTAATTCCCTGGGGACTGGCAATTAAACTGTATTGTAGGCTTTCTTTTAAACAAGATGCTTCAGTGCCAGTCATCCTTGGATGTGACTGTTAGGACAAGAGCCTTGCTTCATTGGCCACTAGATGGCGTGAGAATTCCTCTCTGCCTCTTCCTCCCCCCTACCACCACCTCTCCAGCTCCCACCCAGCCACCTGTGCATCTGCGCAGGCTCCACTGGGGTTGTGCTGAATTTGCTTGATGGGGAAATTGTTTCTCCCTTAGGAATCTGTGGGACAGAAAACGCCTCATGGCCTCAGCTATTGTGGAACTTTCTCTTCCCTTGGTCTTGCATTGATTTACCTCCCCACAGCTTCCCAATTCACTAAAAACTCTTACTAAAATTTAGGAGAAGGAAAACAATGAGGACAGTGGTTTATGGGAGTTTACATATCTCTGGGAACCCTCTTCCTGGGACCAAATCACACACCACTCCTGTTTGTATACACGATGCATGATGCATGCCAAGCTGTTCCTAATAAAGACATTATCTGCCTATTCTTCCCATCCCTAAGCACCAGGAGAGAATTCTTCCATATTGTCACCACTTCCTTTCCAGGTGGCCAGAGTAACCCTTCCCAGGCTTTTCTCCCCATGGGATTTGTAGTCATTAGTTAGGCCAGGCGACTCTTCTCCGAAGAGTAGATCCATTCTTCAAGCAGCTCAACCCAGCCAGTTTTCCCTCCTGCTGGTAACACAGGGTCTCTTTTGCTCCCTCTCATTCAAAGAGCACAAGATCACAGCACTTCACAGATGGCAGAGCCCAGGGAGCTTTGCATATCCTCTGGTGCAGTGACTCTCAAACTTTAGTATGAGAACGACCTGGAAGACTGGTTAAAACACAGATTGCTTCACCCCACTCCAGAGTTTCTGATGCAGTATATATGGCGTGGAGCCCAAGAATGTGCATTTCTTGCGGGTTCCATGCTGGTGCCCATGATATTGTTCTGGGGACCACACTCTGAGAACTGTTGGTCTAGTCCACAATCCTGTTGTTTCACAGGCTTGGAAACCGAGGTTCAATGAAGCAAAATGATTGATCAAAGTCACAAAGCAAATTGAAATTAGCCAGGACTAGGAATTCAGGAGTCTTTTAAGCAAAAGCTTTTTAAGTCCTCATTCAAATTGGAGCTGGTTAGAGATTTCCCTTTCTACTCTTTATGGAGAAAGGATTTGCTGAGCAAATTTAGAGAGGAAATCAGATTGTAGGGGAAATGTTTAATCTGTATTTAATCACTTAAAATAGAGTTCTATTATTTTTGAGTTTAAATTAAAGCATGAACTAGGAGGAACCTTTTTCTAAGTAAAGGGATTGACCTTTTAGTGTTGCCATGGCAATGATATTCTTTCTATTGGCCACTGCACTTAGGGATAATTCCAGGGAAAGTTCTTCCATTGACTGACTCTCTTCCAGCTGTTCATCCCCAACATACTCTACCTTCATCCAAAATCGGGATTTCTTCCCTGTAATAACTTGGTATATGTTGCATTTACTAAGATAGCCGAGTGGAAATGGACTAGTTTAAACTTCACCTAAAGAGGTTTATTCTAATATATTTTTCCAAAAGTGTGGTTTACCTAGCATTTATGGTAAATGGCATGTTTTTAGTACATGTGTGTAGTTATATTAATAATAATAGGTATAGGGCTTCCCTGGTGGCGCGGTGGTTGAGAGTCCGCCTGCTGATGCAGGGGACACGGGTTCGTGCCCTGGTCCGGGAAGATCCCACATGCCACGGAGCGGCTGGGCCCGTGAGCCATGGCCGCTGAGCCTGTGCGTCCAGAGCCTGTGCTCCGCAACGGGAGAGGCCACAACAGTGAGAGGTCCACGTACCGCAAAAAAAATAATAATAATAATAGGTATAGTTATGGCTTTCTTTATACTGATACCTTCTATTGAGGCCAACAGACACTGTTTTTCAAGTAGTTGTGGTAGTAATATAAAGTTTCATTTTAAATGCACTGTATAAAACATGAGAATTAAATTTAAAAGTATCAATCAAGGAAATAAGAGATATGATATGCAAATGTGGCCAAACTCATTCAGATCATATTTGAATGAGGAAAATTTGGTAGATACCATGATAGTGACTGAAATACTGCAACCCCACAGCTGGAACAAGTACACTTCATGTTTGCAGATGTTCAAGGGGAAGCTGAGTAACCTTGTGTGGAGATGATGGAGGCATCCCTTTGGATTAGATGACTTATAGGTCCCCACCAGTTCTGAAAGTCTTGATTTTCCTTACCATTCCATTAATCTGTCAAATCATGTCAACCTCCATGATTTTGGATATATTCTTCCACTTTGGGATGGGAGTCTGTCTTCTGTAGGTACAAATCCACCCTTTCCTCAAAGTTCAGTCAATGTCACATGAAACCTTTCCTGAAATTCTCCTTTCATCTTCTCCTCCTTCTGTTCTGTACTCTTTTGGTTTCTATGCTCGGCAACATTCATAGTCTGATTGATCCAGCCAACATTTATCAAATACCTACAATGGACCAGGTACAGGCCATTGACAGTTAACCTTGCCATTGGATGGGTTCACACACCTGACAGGAGGGCAGATAAGCAAACCAGTGGCACTGTTGTGAGCTGAATTGTGTGTCCTCTCAATTTGTATGTTGAAGTCTTACCCCCCAGTACCTCAGAGTGTCACTATATTTGAGGTAAACCTTTAAAGAGTTTCAGTGAGGTCATATGGGTGGACACTAATCCAATGTGACTGGTGTCCTTATAAGAAGAGAAGATTAGGACATAGATAACAGAGATCAAGAGACAACCATATGAGGACACAGAGAGGAGGTGGCCATCTGCAAGCCAAGGACAGAGGCCTCAGAAGGAACCAAACTTGCTGACACCTTGATCTTGGACTTCCAGTCTCCAGAAGTCTGAGAAAATAAATTTCCATTATTTAAGCCACCCAGTCTGTGGCACTTTGTCAGGGCAGCCCTAGAATACTAATATAGGCATTGAAGTATGTATGAATTGTCAGCAAGGAAAATGGGTGGAAAACATCTTCAGAGAGAAAGAGTGAGGGATTCTCTCAAGGGTGAAGATGAGTTTATTAGGTACACATGAGGAAGGCCTTCTTAAAAGAGAAACATGCAAAAACCAGTTGTTTATCTATCTACTGGAAGGATATTAATTGAAGCATGTTTATAAAGTAAATATTGGAAGGATAACAAAAGTCTATCAGTGGGGGAAGGTGAAGGCAAATTAATAAATCTATAGAAAATTATATTATAAAGCTCAAGGTACAAGGACTTCCCTGGCGGTCCAGTGGTTAAGACTTTGCCTTCCATGCAGGGGGTGCAGGTTCGATCCCTGGTCAGGGAAATAAGATCCCACATGCCTCGCGGCCAAAAAACCAAAATATAGAACAGAAGTGGTATTGTAACACATTCAATAAAGACTTTAAAAATGGTTCACATCAAAAAAATCTTTAAAAAAAAAGCTCAAGGTACATTTTCACTCTTTTCTTAAGTCAATGGTGTTCTATATGCTATAGAGAGAAGTGCTAGCTAGCATTCTGCCACTTGAGTTTGGGTGTTTAAAATCAAACAAAAAAATAAAGGTATGCAAATAGCATTTACTAGACATCTAAAAATCACTCTGATAATTGGAGTGATGCTTTAAAGATGAAATAAGGGAATAATAGAAGGTGGTGTGATGAAGAAAGACTGTACTGTATCTACTTGGCTGAAGCTCAGTGAGGGGATGGTCCATTTTTCTCCTATTTACTGTTGAATCTCCTGTGCCAAGCATAGTCCTTAGAACCTGAGAGATTCTAAATAAATAGTTTTTGAATAAATGAATGAATGAATGTTAGAAATCTGAGTTATAAAATATTGGGTTGGCCAAAAATTTCATTTGTTTTTTAAGTAAAATTAAAAGACACATTTTTCGTTTTCACCAAGAAGTTTATTGAACAACGTAGTCACCCTTTTGTTCCGCTACCTTCTGCCATTTTTCAGGCAACTTCATAATTCCATCTTCCCAAAATGTTTTATCTTTTTGAGCAAAGAACTGTTCCAGGTGCATTTTACAGTCTTCCAGAGAACTGAATTTTTTTCCATTAAGAAAATTTTGTGAAGACCGAAATATATGGAAATCCAAAGTTGCAATGTCTGGTGAATACAGTGGATGAATCAGAACTCCCCAGCCAAGCTGTGACAGTTTTGCCTGGTCATCAAAGAAATATGCGGTCTTGCATTATCCTGATGGAAGATTATGCGTTTTCTGTTGACTAATTCTGGACGCCTTTCACGGAGTGCTGCTTTAAGTTGGTCGAATTGGGAGCAGTACTTGTTGGAATTAATCGTTTGGCTTCCCAGAAGGAGCTCGTAATAGAGGACTCCCTTCCAATCCCACCATATACACAACATCACCTTCTTTGGATGACGATTGGCCTTTGATGCGACTGATGGTGGTTCATTTCGCTTGCCCCAAGATCTCTTCCATCCCACATTGTTGTACAGTACCCACTTTTCATCACCCGTCACAATTTGTTTTACGAACGGAATATTTTCGTTATGTTTCAGTAGAGAATCGCATGAGGTGATATGGTCAGGAAGGTTTTTTTCCTACTTATGTGGAACCCAAACATCAAAGCGATTAACATAACCAGGCTGGTGCAAGTGATGTTCAACACTTGATTTGGATATTTTGAGGGTGTCAGCTATCTCTCGTGTGGTATAACATTGATTGTTCTCAATTAATGTCTTGATTTGATCACTATCAACTTCATCTGGCCTACCCAACCATGGAACAGCATCCAGTGAGAAATCTCCAGCACAAAACTTTGCAAACTACTTTTGACACATTCGATCAGTCACAGCACCTTCTCCATACACTGTACAAATCTTTTCTTGTGTTTCAGTTGTGTTTTTACCTTTCTTGAAGTAATAAAGCATAATATGCCAAAAATGCTGCTTTTTTTCTTCCATCTTTAATATTAAAACGGCTACACTAAAATTCACCAATTTTGATAAGTTTGTTTTTTTAATGTATGCTGATATGACAGCTTACACAATACAATCTAACAAAATTGTTTCGAATGAAGTTAAAGACAACTAAGTGCTACTACAGCCATCTTATGGAAAAAAACAAAAAAACTTTTGGGCTAACCCAATAAGAAGGCCTATGCTTCTGCTCTGGTTTTGGTATAATTTCATTATGAGGTATTAAGTAGGTTAATGGGTATAAGATTGTCATCTGCATGATAGAGATATTTGAGCAGGAACATTACAGTCAAGACAGTATAATGTTAAAGCAATAAATGTATAATAGTTAAAAGCATAGATAGAACCAGGTTCTAATCTGGCTCCTGCAAGACCTACTCAACCTGTCTGAGATTTTATTCTCTAATGTGCAAAATAAGGTCAATCTGGTGGTTTTTAATATATATTTATATGCATATATATTCTGATTATAAAATAAGCACACTTACTGTTCATGATTTTTAAAATACAGGGCTACATAAAGAAGAGAATAAAATAACTCTTTTTCTCACCCATCAAGTAATAAGCACTCATAAAATTTTTGATATATTTCCTTTCAACTTTTTTCATATGCATTTGTGTATTACAAATCTGGCATCATTCTACATTTTCAAACTGTATACTGTTTTGTCACCTCATATTATATACAGAGACTATTTTCTTATGCCATTAAATATTCCTTGTAAATACCATTTAAATGGCTCTATAACATTCCAGAGTATGTATTTATCATGATTTATTTAATCATTCTCCTAATTTTGGACATTTGGCTTGCTTCCAATTTTCAGCATCAAGGGTTATATTGTAATGAACCTCTTGGCACATAGAATCATTGAAGGGAATTTTTAAGTCAATAGTATCAGCTAACTTTAAAGCTCCTGATATATATTGCTAAAATGTTTTTTTAATAAATGTGCTGTTTATATTCCTACTATATTTATTAGCTTTCGCTCGGTTATGCTGCAGTAAAAACAACATCTACATTTCAGATTTCAGTGGGTTCAACAACCAAGGCTGATTTCTTGCTCACAGTTTCCACTGGCTGTGGATCAGTTTGGCTCCTGTCCATGTGTCTCCTTCATTCTGGAATCCAGGATGAAGCAGCAGCTCTATCTGGGGCATGCTGGGACATCTGGGAAAAGAGCAATGGTACAAGTACATGATGCCTTTTAATGCTGCTGCTCAGATAAAGTGCAGGCCACTTCTCACATACCGTTGGCTGAAGCAAGGCACCTGGTCAAGCTCACCAAAACAAAGTGAAAAATATACTCCTCCCCTAGAGAAGAGTACAGCCAGGGACCCTATATAGATGGAACAGGTAGAAAATGGCAGCAAATGTTCAGAACAAATAATGCAATATACTAACATTACAATAATTCTAATTTTCCCATAGCTCCATTGACACTGAGAATGACAATTTTTAAATTTTAAATATTTTCAGATTTGATAGAGGAAGATGGTAACATCTTATATAATTTTATACATTTACATACTTGTGAGACTCAGAGTATTTTCATGGTTTGTACCATTTAGGTTTGGTTTATTCAGGATCCTTGCCCTTTTTCTATCATATTTTGTGTTTTGGAATGAAGTATTTCTTTTTTTAATTAAGAACATCAAGACCTTACCCATCAAGGTTAGTGTATTTTTTTCTGATTTCACCTTAAATTTATTTATATTACTTTTGATAAATGGCATATTAAAATTCACATGTAGTCAAATTTATCATTTTTCTTTGTAATTTATGGTTTTCTGCTTAGCAAGTGTTTCCCTTTCCTAAAATCAGATTCATTTGTGCCTATTCTTTCTTTTACAATGTTTTTATTTAACCCTTTCACCCATATAAGTTTATTTTGCAGTTAGTGTATGAGGTGAGGATAAAATTTGACCTTGCAATAGTGAACCATCATATAAGTTATACCTTTCTCTACTATTTTCTTCTTTACCTTCTTAATTGGAAACAGAGGCACAAAGAAGAAAGCATACTGAATGCAGGTGGGTGGGAGGGTCAACTGACTTGAATTTTAGAAATAGCCCTGAGATTAAATTGTTATGTGACTTTAAGCAGTTCACATAATTTTTCTGGCTCTCTACCACTTCATCTGTAAAATAAAAACTTTGGAGCTCAAAGAGCCCATTTATCCCTAAATCTCTTTGTCTCCTGTCTAGGTCCAGCATATTCCTATTACACATCCTATCACTGACTGATCCTGTGTCTGTGGCAGATATGGCTAGTGCGATGGGCCCCTTTTTCTTTCTGAGTTACAATGATCAGAGAATTCTTCTTCCCATATTAACCCAAGAAGTTGCTGAATTAGATATTTGCTGAACAGATATTTGGACTAGGAATCCAAATATCTGTTCTTAGGTAATTCTGCCTGTGCTATTCTGAAATCGCCTTCCTGTCACGAAATCAAGAGTCCGTTTTGATCCCACTAGTACCCAATGTTCGAATCCAACTCCACTGCCCTTTATTCTGTATTCATATACATAAAGATTTAGAAGTAAGCCTTACATTGTTCCATTGACTATGGGCTATGGACTGCAAGTTATGTGTTAATAAAGGTTACCATTGAACTCGCTTGTATTGTAAATTAACTTAGAACTCAGTATGTTCCCAGTTACTGTATGTGTGTGGCAGACTAGAACAAGCTATTCCAACACTTTTAGTTGATAACTTAAAAAAATCAAATAAAAAACTAAAAGTGTTGGAATAGCTTGTTCTAGTCTGCCACACATACACACAAAACAAAAACAAAAAACAAAAAAAAAACTAGCCAAAGACTTTCAGATTGGTAGTTACAGGGTAGAAACCAGCAACCAGATCTCTAGACTTTCAAACCCAGTGCTTTCCAATATATTAAATTATTTCTCCTACAAAGTCAATCATAAATCCTTCCATTCATACCAAGGCCTAGAGCTGTAAACATTCCCCTTTAGTTGGCCAAGAGGAGAAATGAAACATTTGCTTTTTGTTTTCAATTGCTAGTAGCAAAATTATATTGATATGGTCAAGATGGAGCATTGCAATCAAAATTATGTAGGGAATAAAAGACAGCATAAATTAGCACTTGCTTCCACTGTGGTTTAAAGAGTTAGCATTATGCCAGCCTCATATAACATTCTGGGGGTGGGCTTATGGATGGATTGGGCAATATATCAAAAACAGTGTTAAAGACCAGTGAGTTAGACATGGCAAAAGGTCACTGCAGAGTAAATGAATGGTCATCAGCAAAGGCTGTTCTCAGGGAATATTGAATTATTTTCCCTGATATACGGTGATGTAGGACATGTATGATTACAGAGCATTCAATGTACAAGGATTCATTGTTATGCTCTGTTTCAATCCTTTTGTTAATTTAGAAGTTTAACGTTATGCCATCTACCCAAAGTCACAGAGTGAGCCAAAGGAATAGCAGATGGATTAGTTCTCCATGTTTGTATAACAAATTACCCCCAAACATAAAGGCTTAAAACAACAGTAAACGTTTAATATCTATTACAGTTTGCATGCATGAGAAATATTGGAGAGAACTGGCTGGGTGTTTCTGTCACAGAATCTCTCACAAGGTTGCAGTCAATATGGTGACTGGAATTCCAGTCATCTGAAATCTTGATTGGGGCTGAAGGATTTGCTTCCAAGATAGGTCCCTCATATGGCCAGCAAATTGGTAATGGCCATTGGCAGGAGGCCTTGACTTCATCTTACATAGTCTCCTCCATAGGCTGCTTGAATGTCCCCTTGCTATGGCAGCTGGCTTCTCCCAGAGTGAGTGATCCAAAGGGGATCAAGGCCAAAGTTCCAACATCTTTTAAGACCTCATGTTAGGGCTTCCCTGGTGGCGCAGTCGTTGAGAGTCCGCCTGCCGATGCAGGGGACACGGGTTCGTGCCCCAATCCGGGAAGATCCCACATGCCGCAGAGCGGCTAGGCCCGTGAGCCATGGCCGCTGAGCCTGTGCGTCCGGAGCCTGTGCTCCGCAACGGGAGAGGCCACAACAGTGAGAGGCCCGAGTACCACCAAAAAAAAAAAAAAAAAAAAAAAAGACCTCATGTTAGATGCCATCCAACGTGATTTCTGCAATATCCCATTGGTTACAAGGTCAACCCTATTTGGTACAGGAGGGAACTACACAAGTGCGTTAGTATCAGGAGGTCAGGATCATTGGCAGTTTAAGAGTTTAGAAGAATACCTAGCATATAGTAATATTATTAAACTATAAAGTAGTATATTACTATTAATAATTAGTGTTACTATATTAATATTTTATAGCATCATAATTCTAAAGATTAATAATTTTTTTTTCTGTTCCTGTAGTCTAATTTTTGTAGGTTAAAGAAAAGAGATGAAAACATTTGGTTATAGAGTGAGAATCTGGATTCCATGACCATGGTCTTAATAACGAACCTAAGTTTTAAATCTGCCCTTAAAAAATTAGAGAAAAAATGAGTTAAATAACAGTATCTTATTTATATTTAAACATGAATAGTGATTGGATGAGTAACTATACCAATAATTATATACATGTAGTATAACTATAATACATATAGTATATAATACATATAATACATAATACAAATAGTACATATAAAACATATAGTATATAATATATATGGTACATAATACATATAATACATATAGTATATAATACATATAATATGTATAAAAACATATAGTATATAATACATATAATACATATAGTAAATAATACATGTAGTATATAATACATATAATGCATACAGTATAATTATAATACATATAATAGAATGACAAGAATGGTCACCCAAAAAGTTCTCATAAAATTCTGTGGGAGTTTGGGCATTTTGAAAACTTTGTGGAATGAGGAGAGACTTAATGGAGGGAGGTCATTGTAATGAATTACTTAGAGATAATTAGATTTTTAAAAGAAAAGGAGTAGAAAAGAGGGAACAGAATGAGTTAAAATGTGATGATGGGAAATCAGAGTATTCCTGGGATGGGGGAGAAGCATCGTTTCATTCGGCTGAAGCACTGGATGGAGACAACAACTATAAAGTTTATTCTTGAGGTAATGCAGAGATGCTGTAAGTGAAGCAGGGCCTAAGAAAAGGTTCATCAGGCAGCTTTTGCAAGCTGAATAGAGGAGTAAGAAAATAGACAGAAGGAGATCAGTTAGAGGCAGCTGTACAAGGCACTCGAGGTTCAATGAGAATCTAAAAATTATGTGTCAGCATAAAAATAACTTTTGATATTTTTAACAGACAGCTTTATATTTTTTTTAATGGGATTTATAGTTTGGGGCATCTGAATGCACGTGGGTGCTGAGGAGAAGGCATTAACCAAACACTCTTTCTCCTAGAGCCAAAGAGGTTGAATTTAGTTGACATCATCTCTGTTTTCTTTATTCCTTCATCCAAAACCATTTTGTTAGTGACTGCATTGTTCTAGTTGCGATGAAAATTCTGTGAGGTGACAATGAAGAAGACTCAACTTATGCCCTGTTTCTTTGTTTCCCTTAGGATAAAATATGTTCAAAAGAAGGTGCTGAGACTTGTTGTCTTTGATCCCTCTCTTCCTATTTACTCTTTTCTTTTTTTGAAGATTTAATTTTACTTATTTTTGGCTGCTTTGGGTCTTCGTCGCTGTGTGCAGGCTTTCTCTAGTTGAGGCGAGCAGGGGCTACTCTTCGTTGCGGTGTGCAGGCTTCTCCTTGTGGTGGCTTCTCTTGTTATGGAGCTCTAGGCATGCTGGCTTCAGTAGTTGCAGCATGTGGGCTCAGTAGTTGTGGCACATGGGCTCAGTAGTTGTGGCTCATGGGCTCTAGAGCACAGGCTTAGTGGTTGTGACACACGGGCTTAGTTGCACCGCGGCATGTGGGATCTTCCCAGACCAGGGCTTGAACCCTTGTCCCCTGCATTGGCAGGTGGACTCCCAGCCACTGCGTCATCAGGGAAGCTCTCCTCCTGTTTACTCTTGAACTCACTCCAGTGTGGTCTTTGCCTCCATGGTTTTATTAAAGATGTTTGTGCAAGTTCACCAGAGACCTCCTCCATGTTAACAAAGCCAGGGGTCAGTTCTCAGCCTACCTGTTCTTTCATAGGTAATTACCCAGTTCCTCCCTTTTGCTGCTTCTTGTCACTTATCACCTGTCTTGCTATATCCCTCTGCTGATTTTCCTCTTGCTACTACTACATAATTTTCCACTGGTTTCTGCTACATAATTTATTTTACCAGTTCCTCTTCTTCTTTCCTACCTTTTAATGGTTCAAGTACCTAAGGGCTCATTCCTTGACCTTTTCTTCTTTATCAGCACCACTTTCTTGGTGATCTCATGTAGCCACCTGGATTAAAATGCTGTCTTGCTGTTGAAGATGTCCAAATTTATATTTTTAGTTTAGACTTTTCTCTTGCCCTCTGATCCATATATCTATCCATCTGCCTACTCAGTATGTACAACTAAATATAGAATTGATATTGCAAACTGAAAGTCCAAAACTGAACTAATCTTTTCCTCCAAATCTGTTATTCACATAGGCTTTTCCACCTAAGTTGGAAGGGTTTTCTTCCTTGGATTTATCGTTGGCTTTCCTCTCTCTTTACTCTACCACATTCAATAGCTATATCACAAATCCCATTGGCTCTACCATCACAATAAGTCCAAAATCCATTCTACCATCCTGGTTTGCATCACCACATCACTACCATCTCTCACCTGGATTACTGCCTTAGCCTGCTGTACTTGCCTTCTCTTGCCACACCCAACCAATATAATTTCACTACAATGTAGGAATAATTATTTAAGAATATAAGTCATACTGTGTAGCTTCACTGTTTAAAATGCTGTCCTGGCTCCACACTTCATTCACAGTAAAAGTAAAGTCCATATTATCATCTACAAGGTCCTTTCACTCTTCCCACCTTCATCACCATGTTATTGCCCAAGATAATGTTTTATCACTTCCTACTACTTTTATCCTTGCTCATTTTTTCTCTAGGCTGTCTGGCCTTTTAGCTGTTCGGCAACACAAGAGGCATAGTCATAACTTAGGAGCTTTGTACTTGTTCTCTTTGCCCAGAATTCTCTTTTAACTGATATTTGGAAGGGTAATTCTCTCACTTCCTGAAGTCTAATGAAATGTTCTCCTCAAGGATACCTGCCCTGTTGCCCTTCTTTAAAAACTGCAGACTGTTTGCTCCACTGAAACTCTCTCTGGTATCTTTATCTCCCTCTCCTTTTCCTTTATCTCCTAGGTTATATTACCTTGTGGCATAATGTGTATATGTATTTTATTCATTATGCTTATTGTCTGTCTCTACACATTAGAATGTACCCTTCATGAGGGCAGGAATCTTTGTCTCTTTTGTTCCTGTAGAAATATCTGGCACAGAGTAGATACTCAGTAAATAATAAATGAATTCATAACACATGGGGGGACAGATACATAAACAGAGCATATATAACTATGACCAAGCACTGCTGTAACAAGGAAGGAGCAGATCTACTCCATTCTTGGGTGAAAAATGTCCTTCAGAGAAGGGCTGATCTGAGTGCACTGTGAAAGTATTAATTTTGAAACTTTGATTGTTAAAATTTAATAAGGATGGCAAATCTCTGTCCTTTATATCTATCCTATAATGGAGTTTCTGGTGAAGAACAGAGGCAATGTTGAAGGTTTTTCCTATCACACGAGAGTATACAACTTGAGGTTCAAACAATCCCACCTGAATTAAACCTTAATTAAACACCCTGGGCTTCCCTGGTGGCGCAGTGGTTGAGAGTCTGCCTGCCGATGCGGGGGACACGGGTTTGTGCCCAGGTCTGGGAGGATCCCGCATGCCGCGGAGCAGCTGGGCCCATGGGCCATGGCCGCTGAGCCTGCGCGTCCGCGTCTGGAGCCTGTGCTCCACAATGGGAGAGGCCACAACAGTGAGAGGCCCGCGTACCACAAAAAAAAAACCAAAAAACCACCCTGTGCATATAGTATTTCCTGTACCCACCTGCCAAAATTCTACTAGTTCATCAAGGCTGAAATTAAATAAAATACCCTCCAAGAAACCCTACTTGCTTCTCACTTATCAGAAATAAGCCCTCCCTTTTATAATTATTGGCTGGCATCCAATTCTCCCTCCTAAATTATAAACTCATTTTGAGTATAGACCTTTAGACCTACCTTTGTGTTCCTTACAGTTCACAAAAAAAGTCCCGGCATACAGTTGTAGGTAAGAGGTTACACAAAATTAGAATCCTTCCAAACCTAATGATATATTGGAATAACTCAATCCAGTTTCATTGATAACATCTAATTTTGGTGTACTGCCATAAGGCATACAGAAATTGAATGTATGATTTTGGTTTTATGGGCCTCTTCAACCAAGGAGAAGAAAGAGAAAAATCATTCAATGCCTCTTATTTCCAGGAAATGTGATGGCCTTTTTACATGTATAATCCCATATGATAGTCAAAATAGCACCACTGAGCAGGTGTAATTGTCCTTTTTTGTTCTGCAAATGAGAAAACAGAGTCTCATAAATGTTAAATGACATCTTGCAGGTCACACATCCTGTAAGTGACAGAGCTAGAGTTCTAACCCAGTTGCGTATCATTCCACTAAATCACAGTCCACAAGGCAAAGGAAATGAACAAACCAGAAGTGGTGGCAAATTCAAAATGTTGAGGAAACAATGGGCTGCAATAAAATGGACATGATGAATGTCATATTGGGGCATAGTGTGTGGAACTAATTCCACAGTGCCATAGACAATTGGTTTGGGGAACAGTTCACACTAAAGCTTACAAGACAAGGAGCTATTCTTGACTTTGTCTTGACTAAAACACTGGTGCCATCAGTGCCGTTAAAGGAGGTTGCAGTGATAAGGCACGATGATGGTTCTATAATTAAGTTTGACATCGTCACTGGAAATCATATCAGGTATTGTTGGCTCGATGAACTTTAAGGAAAAAAAAATAGAATGAGCTAGAAACTGCCTGAAGGGAAAGTTATAAAATTAAAATCCATAGAATCCAAAGGAAATGGGTTTAAGAATAAATTATGAGAATCCCAAAGATTTGTCAGCTACAGCACAACCAAAAAATAGGAGCTAAGAGGGTGATAATAGAAGCAGACTAGCTGGATGCAGGAAGAGAAATTGATTCAGGTCAAAGAATTCTCTTTTGAATAGTATAAGACTAGTCTATGTATGTCATTCCAATGGTGAGAGTTCTATCTAAGGGACAGTAAAATAGGAAAAGAGAAATAGTAAAGAAAAAATTTAAAAATATTGTCTTGTAGATATCCAAAATAAAGCCCTATACCTTATCAAATATTTTATACAGTCCTACTTATCCTACAGTTTCAGAATATGAGAAGGGAGGTGGAACTTTTATAGGCCCTATAACTGTAGCACTTTACCAAAACATTTCTTCTTCCTGAGCACACGTTTTCCAGCATTCCTTTCATTATTTGTGTTTGTGTCATTGAGTACTAGCCAGTGGAACATGAAAAGAATTGACATGTGCTACTCTAGGCTGAGCCCATGAAACCCTCTTAAGGGTAAGCCTCCATGCTCTTTCCCATTCCCTTTCATGCAAATAAGCAAGACATCTTTGGAAAGCATGATTGGCAATCACAGAAGTACAACATGGAAAGATTGCATCTACGAGATGCCCATCGATTTGGAAAGTCAATTTTTGAGGTTATTTGGGTAAGAAATAAATTTCTATAATGTTTGATCCATCATATATTTTGGGTTTGTGTGTGACAGTGATAGGTATTTCCTTAAATGATGTAAAGATTCAACCTCATTAACAGACAAATAAAGAGACAAAGACCCAGGAAATTTAGAAGTAGAGTTAAGAATAGGGACAGGGCTTCTTAAAAACTTCTTTGTTTGAGGCTAAGGGGCTGCAGCTATGGGAAGAATTGGGACCTACTTAAAATTAGGCACATTTAATGAGTATTTTATTTGAAAATTTCATAGGAGATGGTCATGAGGACAAAATTATCAATATGTTTCTAAACTGACTAAGAAAGTGGAAATAAAGAATTCAAATAAATACCAGAAGAGTATAAAATGAACATAAGGGAAAGATTTAAGTGACATAGATCTTGATTCTGACTCTTTATTTTTTTGGCTGTGTTGGGTCTTAGCTGCAGCAGGTGGGATCTTGATTGAGGCATGTGGATGTCTTGTTACAGTGCACGGGCTTCTCTCTAGTTTTGGAGTGTGGGTTTTCTCTCTCTAGTTGTGACACGTTGGTTTAGATTCTTTGAATGACTTTGATATGGAAAGTTCAGGAAACAACAATAAAACAGAAAAAAGACCAGTCAAATGTTCTACTCTGTCTACATGTCTTAATAAATGTGATGAACTAAACACTCATATTTTCTAGACAGTATCATTCCTCTGACCAAACAAACAGAAGTCTTTTACTCACGGACATAGAAAACAAACTTATGGTTACCAAAGGGGATAGTGCAGGTGGAGCGAGACAAATTAGGAGTTCGGGATTAACATATACACACTACTATATATAAAATAGGTAAACAAGGACCTACTCTATAGCACAGGGAACTCTACTCAGTATCTTGTAAAAACCTGTAATGGAAAAGAATCTGGAAAAAATATATGTGCATATGTATACACACATATATATATATTACTGAATTACTTTGCTGTACACCTGAAACTGACACAACATTGTAAATTAACTATACTTCAATTAAAATAAAACAGGAGTGTATTTTTTTTTTCAGGAGTCCTTTTTTTTCCATGGATTTATGTGATATTTCAGTAGATCCCTTTTCTTTGATTTTTGGGTGTGGACATCAGAGGGGAACTGCCTTCCTCTGCAGACTTTTTGAAATAGGGAGACATGCTCTGATCCCTTTTACTACCCTCTCTCAGAAATAAAAATGTGACATCAAATCATGGCTTTCTTAGCTCTGATATGAAACCTAGGGTCAAGTTTAAAAAGGAAATGTACCATCTCCAAACAAACCAACAAAAAATCTTAAGTACAAGATTTAGCAGGTTTTACATTTATTTCTTCCCTCAGTGTGTTCTGTTTTCTTGGAGAAAGCTTACATGTAATGAAGGCCAGAGAAGAGCCTAGATAAGAGACACTATCTGCTAATGCCACCTGCATCCAATGAGAAAGGCAGCACTGGGATATGGTGATAATTCTAGCGTGCCAAGTCCAGTTAGGGGATTCATCAGAGTCTCACAAAGAGACGCACAGCACTGGGACTTCCTATCATCTCTAGCTTCTATCTATTCATTAATAAGTAAGAGTCAGAGGAGTAGAGAGCATATTGGTATTATGTATCCTGGGAGGTAAAGATCAAGAGGTGAGCCAGTCCGGTTAGTGTGAAAGCAATTAGTTCTAATAAAACCAGGGAAATGTTTAACAGGTCTGAGGGAGCCAGCAACACAGTAGCAGATGAGATTCTGGGTAGAGGGGATGGGCTGGCTGGTTGAAATGATTGTCTTAATGACTCCACCTGAAGGTGGGTGCTGAAAGCATTTTATGAGAGGGATGGACAAGTCATGGCAGGAAGTGCAATAAAGACTTCAGAGATGCATATGCCCTGGCAGTTGGCAAAGTGAGTTTTAAGAAAAGAGAACTGATTTAACTGCTACACAAGTCACTCTCATAGATCATGTTTTCAGGTTAATAACATTGAAGAGGAGAAATAGAAATAGTTTTAGAAGAATCATGCAGCCGTTTCAGGATACCAAGGACATTTTAGGTTTTAAGATTTTTGTTACAAATAACAAATGAAGAAATGGGAGAGTTGTTAAACTAAAATAAATCTACAGGAAAGGACCCAGGAGCCATTTCACAAAAGAAAAGGAGGAAGACCATGGCTACATTTTTCAATAAGAAAAGAAAATATAAGTGCAGCAAGTAAAGGCCTACCTTGTATTGTGCTTTGCTCTACTGCGCTTTGCAGATATGCTGTTGTTTTACAAATTGAAGGTGTGTGGCAACCCTGCATCGAGCAAGTCTGTTGTCATCACTTTTCCAACAGCATTTGCTCACTTCATGTCTCTGCATTTTGGTAATTCTCGCAATATTTCAAGCATTTTCATTACTATTACCTTTGTTATGGTGATCTGTGGTCTTTGATGTTACTTTTGTAATTTTTTAGGGGTGCCTTGACACACGCCCACATAAGACTGTGAACTTAATTGATAAATGTTTTGTGCGCTCTGACTGCTCCACTGACTGGACATTCAGCCATCTCTCTCCCTCTCTTCTGGCCTCCCTATTCCCTGAGACAAAACAATATTAAGATTAGGCCAATTAATAACCCTACAACGGCCTCTAAGTGTTCGAGTGAAAGGAAGAGTCACACATCTCTCACTTTAAATCTAAAGCTATAAATAATTAGGGTCAGTGAAGAAGGCATATCAAAAGCTGAGATAGGCCAAAAGGTAGGCCTCTTACACCAAACAGTTAGACAAGGGGTGAATGCAAAGGAAAAGTTCTTGAAGGAAATTAGAAGTGCTACGGTAATGAACACACAAATGATAAGAAAACAAAACAGCCTTCTTGCTGATATGGAGAAAGTTTAAGTGGTCTTAACAGAGGATCATGCCAGCCACAACATTCCCTTAAGACAAAACCTAATGTAGAGGAAGGCCCTATCTCTCTTCAATTCTGTGAAGGCTGAGAGATCTGAAGAAGCTGCAGAACAAAAGCTTCAAGCTAGCAGAGGTTGGCTCATGAAGCTAAAGTAAAGGAGCTGTCTCCATAACGTAAAAATGCAAGGTGAAGAAGCAGGTGCTGATGCAGAAGCTGCAGCAAGTTATCCAGAAGACCTAGCTAAGATAATGATAAAGGTGGCTACACTAAAGAACAGATTTTACATGTAGATGAAACAGCCTTATATTGGAAGAGGGTGCCATTTAGGACTTTCATAGCTAGAGAGGAAAAGTCAGTGCCTGGCTTCAGTGCTTCAAAGGACAAGCTGACTCTCTTGTTATGGGCTAATGCAGCTGGTGATTTGAAGTCAGTGTTCAGTTACCATTTCAAAAATCCTAGGGCCCTTAAGAACTATGCTAAACCTACTCTGCCTGTGCTCTGTAAGTGGAGAATCAAAGCCTGAATGACAGCACATCTATTTACAGCATGGTTTATAGAGTATTTTAAGCCTACTGTTGAGAGCTATGCTCAGAAAAAAAGATTCCTTTCAAAATATTGGTGTTCATTGGCAGCACACCTGGTCACCCAAGAACTCTGATGAAGATGTACAATGAGATTAATGTTATTTTTATACCTGCTAACACAACATCCATTCTGCAGCACATGGATCAAGGAGTAATCTCGACATTCAATTCTTTTATTTAAGAAATACATTTTGTAATGCTACAGCTGCCATAGATAGTGATTCCTCTGATGGATCTGCACGAAGTTAACTGAAAACCTTCTGGAAAGGATTCACCATTCTAAATGCCATTAAGAACATTCATGATTCATGGGAAGATGTCAAAATATCAACATTAACAGGAGTTTGGAAGAAGTTGACTCCAACCTTCATGGATGACTTTGAGGAGTTCAAGACTCTAGTGTCAGAAAGTAACCACAGATGTGGTGGAAATAGCAGCAGAACTAGAATTAGAAGTGAAGCCTGAAGATGTGACTGAATTGCTGCAATCTCATGATAAAATTTCACGAATGAAGAGTTGCTTCTTGTAGATGAGCAAAGAAAGTGGTTCCTTGAGGTGGAGTCTGCTCCTGGTGAAGATGCTGTGAAGATTGTTGAAATGAGGACAAAGTATTTAGAATAAATAAAGCATTATGGATCCAATTCTATAAAGAATAAAATATTAATTTATTGGTCACACATTCTTTTGAAATATCAGGTACCCATTAAAATACTTATAATAATTTTAGGGAGTTCCCTGGTGGTGCAGTGGTTAAGAATCCACCTGCCAATGCAGGGGACATGAGTTCGAGCCCTGGTCCGAGAAGATCCCACATATCGCAGAGCAACTAAGCCCGTGCACCACAACTACTGAGCCTGCTCTCTAGAGCCCACAAGCCACAACTACTGAAGCCCGTGCACCTAGAGCCTGTGTTCCGCAGCAAGAGAAGCCACCGCAATGAGAAGCCCGCACACCACAAAGAAGAGTAGCCTCCGCTTGACTCAACTAGAGGAAGCCCACACGCAGCAACAAAGACCCAACGCAGCCGAAAATAAATTTTAAAAAATATATACTTATAATGATTTTGTAGTGAAATGAAAAAAATGTGTGTACATAAGATGGATGCTAAGCCAATAAATTAGGGTAAAATTAAAATATATAGCATGAGTTAAGTTACTTAAAATATATCCAGAAGACTTAGATGGAAATTATCAAAATATGATCAACAGCCAAGATTTTAAATCATGCATTAATGCAGGATATTTTTCTCTCTTCATAATTGTGTACGTTTCCAAACATTTACCTGTTGTCTATATATTGCATAAATTCCCAGTTAATTTTTAAATGAAGTAAGCAATTTTAAAATATTTAAGGCATGCAAAAGTATAAAAGCTAATGAGAACAAAGGGTGTACCATGAAATTCAAGCCTCTTTCCATCTGTCTTTAATGATTTCCTTCCCTTCCCTAGAAGGAGGCAATCAAGTCACAGTTATGTTTTGAGTGTGTCGTTCCTGAGATATTCTAGGGAAATGTGTAATTTATTCAGCCACTCCTCTATTGATATACAGCCAGACCACCTTTGATTCACTGGTGTGACAAACGCAACTACAAAGAATATCTTCAAATTCAGTAATTTAGAAGCATATGTCTGAGTATTAATTATTTTGTATTACTGTTTCCTGGTGTTGTTCTTTAATCAGTGATTTAAATTCTTTTTTTAAAATTATCTTTATCTTCTGATTGCTTCAGAGGTGGAGTTAGACTCTCACTGTCTTCTTTATAGACGAAGGTCCTCTTGCAACCTCCAACTGCCTCAAAAGTAGACTTAACGTTGTATTGCTCTGAGCAGCACAACTAGATCCACAGAACTGAAGTAATAGGGAAGCATATTTCAGGTCACTACCAAGAAGTGCTGCCTAATAACAGCAATAATGACAGTGACAGCAAGTTCTATTTCCATTTTTAGTGACCTCTCTCTTGAGCTACCTTATGAGACTGCCAGTTCTTCAGTATTGGAAATATTCCAAGAGAGCCTGGAATGACCCATCAAATACATTGAGGGAAAAATTGTAAATGTTTGAAGGAGATGACCTAGAATATTTTCCTCTAAGTCCAGCATCCTCTTTTGCCTATGTTAGAACTTTTGGATTAAGAATTTAGTTAACATCCTAATGAACTTACAAGGAAGGGTTGGAAAAGTCACTTAGCTTTTAGTTTTCTACGCTGTAAAAAAAAGTGACTTGAATAGTCCTGTCAGAAGAATATTACACAGATTAATTAGCCGATGGCTGCACAGTGATAAAGATTATACAGTACCAGGTCTACCTAATAATAAGGGCTGCAGAAAGGACCAATTGGACTTTTCCCATTTAACCAGCACTTTGTAATGGTAAAATGGAGGGCAAAGGTTGAAATGGCCAAACAGAATAGAAATATAGAAAGAGTACATAGCGTGCAAATGCTTAAAAACACACACATGACAACAACTTAATTAACCTGTAGAGACCTCTGCCACCTAATGGTCTCAAAGCAGATAGATTAGACAGGATATTTAAAAGGGATTATGGTTTGTAATGAGAAAAGTATCTGCAGTTAACTAGCATATCCTGGTTTGGGCTTTTAAAATGACCTTCTAATTTTGTACTTTAAAAGATAAGCTTTATTTTTTAGAAGAGTTTTAGAATTACAGAAATATTACAGAGAGAGTCCACAGAATTCTTGTACACCCCACAGCCAGTTTCTCCTGTTATTAACATTTTTCATTAGTATGGTACATTTGTAGTAATCGATGAACTGATACTTACACATTGTTATCAACTACTGTTCATACATTAGATTTCCTTAGTTTTTACCTAATTTCCTTTTCCTGTTCCAGGATCCCATCCAAGGTACTACAATACATTTAGTCATCATACCTCCTTAGGTTCCTCTTGGCTATCACAGTTTATCCGGTTTTTCTTCTTTTCAATGACTACTATGAACTGAATTAATTATGTCTCTCTCAGAATTGATATGGTGAAGCCCTGGCACCCAGTGTGTTGATATTTGGATGAGGCCTTTGGGAGGTAATTTGGTTTAGATGAGGTCAGGAATGTGGGGCCCTCATGATAGAATTAGTGTTCTCAAAAGAAGAGACACCGGAGAGTTTGCGTTCTCTCTCTTTCACCAACCCCCACCCCGCCCTCATGGGAATCAGAAGGCGACTGTCTGCAAGCCAGAAAGAGAATCTCACCAGAACTCAACCATGCTGGTACCCTGATTGCAGACCTCTAGCCTGCAGAACAGTGAGAAAACAATTCTCTGTTTTTAAGGCACTCATGTTATAGAATTTTGTTATGGCAATCCAAGCTAAGACCACTGTGACCTTGACAGATTTGAGGAGAACTGATCAAGTATTTTGTAGGATGTCTCTCAATTTGGATTTCTCTGATGTTTTTCTCAGGATTAGATGGAGATATATGTTTTGGGGAGCAAGATCACAGCGGTAAAGTGCCATTTTTATCATAACATATCAAAGGGACATGCTCTCAACATAAATCATTACTGATGTTGATCCTGATCAACCAGCTGAAGTCAAGTTTGCCAGGTCTCTCCTCTGGCAAGTTCCGATCTTTCCCTTTCCAAGGAAGTCTGCTATGTGCAGTACACACTTAATGTGGAGGGAGCTAGGATGACAGAGGGTCTACATAAGTTATTTAACATTCTTCTGCATGGAAGGCCTGCCTTTTTTCTCCCATTAATCTATGTATTCAATCTTTATTTGTACCACTGTTGATTCATGAATATTCATTTTACACTTTGGGTTGTGATCCGATATGACTTTGTTTATTTTGTTGCTAAATGTTTTCCAGCTTTAACCAGTGGGGGCCCTTTCAGTTGGCTCTTGTGTCCCTTTGAAATACAGTCAGCTCTCTGTATCCCACATCTGTGGTTCCAACCAACTAACTGCTGGTGAAAAATATATGGAGAAAAATTCCAGAAAGTTCCGAAAACAAAAACTGATTTAAAGTATACAGAAGGATGTGCATAGGTTATATGCAGATTCTATGCCATTTTATATAAGGGATTTGAGCATCTGTGGATTTTGGTACTCGCAGTGGTTCCTAGAACAAATCTTCTGTGGATACTGGAGGATGACTGTACTCTCATCATAGTTTGTTGTTGTTGTTGTTGTTTTTTCCTCTTGAGCCCTTTTTTACTTGCTACCATTACAAGATGCTTCAGGCTCACCTTGTATAAATCATGCCTTAGCCAAAGAATCAGCCTCTTCTCCAAGAGTCGTGTTGTTTTGTTTGTTTGTATGTTTGTTTTGTTAGTTGGTGGATTATATTAGAGACCAAGATGTGGGCGCTAAGTGTGTTATAGGCTTACTCTTTGGTAGCAACTTTATTTTTTCTCTTTCCCACAATTATTCATAGGAATTTTCTGTTGCTAATAAGAACAAAACCACTTAGTTCTCATGTTAGGCAAGATGGTATATGTGATGGATTTTGGTAAGGTATAAAGTGCCAAAGGTATAGAATGGATCTATATTGTTGGTCATAGGTTGAGTGACCTCATAGGTAGTATTTACACATGGATTAATGGGCAGTAATGAAAGAAATAAGGGAAGGTGTTACATACACATGGCACACTCACACACCTGTATATCTTCTCAGTCATTTTCACTCACTAGGATTGTTGTCTTCCAACTTCTTAAAAATAACAGTATCAGCATGTACTACAACGTTCATTGCAGCACTATTTACAATAGCCAGGACATAGAAGCAACCGAAGTGTCCATCGACAGATGAATGGATAAAGAAGATGTGGCACACATATACAATGGAATATTACTCAGCTATAAAAAGAAACGAACTTGAGTTATTTGTAGTGAGGTGGATGGACCTAGAGTCTGTCATACAGAGTGAAGTAAGTCAGAAAGAGAAAAACAAATACCGTATGTTAACACATATATATGGAATCTAAAAAAAAAAATGTTTCTGATGAACCTAGGGGCAGGACAGGAATAAGGACACAGACGTAGAGAGAGGACTTGAGGATATGGGGAGGGAGAAGGGTAAGCTGGGACGAAGTGAGAGAGTAGCATTGACGTATATACACTACCAAATGTAAAATAGCTAGCTAGTGGGAAGCAGCTGCATGGCACAGGGAGATCAGCTCGGTGCTTTGCGACCACCTAGAGGGGTGGGATAAGGAGGATGGGAGGGAGATGCAAGAGAGAGGGAGGGGGTATGGGGATATACATATGCATATAGCTGATTCACTTTGTTATACAGCAGAAACTAACACACCACTGTAAAGCAATTATACTCCAAAAAAGATGTTAAACAAACAAAAAAACCTAAAATAAATAAATAAATAAAACAAAAAATAACAGTATCAGGAACTCTGTGCTATTTTCAAAGGAATCCAATTCTTCTAATTTTCTCTATACTCCTGACACTTTAGTGTTTATTTACCAAGATACGGATGTCTCCATAAGTACCTTCTGCTGGGTTTCAAGGCTTTTTGTTTGTTTGTTTTAGCATTATTTTCTTCACTGAAGGAATCTTAACATTATTAGTTTTAATCATCTAATTTTGAACAGTGTAAACATTTAATTGGTTCTGAAAATTCTTCAGTAGTAGAGTAAATTAGATGAGCATGTTGGCCATATTTTTCATGCAAAGTGGAAAAAAAAAACAGCCTGAAACTGTAGAACAGTGAATATGATGAACAGTGAAGTTTTTCAGTTTTGTAAAGGAAGCTGACTAGAATCTCTTAAGTATGAGAAAAACTAAAGTACACTGATATTCAAGTGGGATTGGTAGGCAACACTCTTCTGAGTAAGCCTGTAAAAAAGCGGGTCAGGTGGTTTGAAGATTATTCAGTATTAGTATATCTGTGTAAGTAAATATCATTCTTTTAAACCCAAAACGTTAAGCCTGATAAAATTGTTTTGCTTGGTTGGTCCTGAATTTTAAAAGGCAGTTTTAGTTTTAAATGAGGGGAAGCTTTATTATTATTTTTATTTTCATCTCCATTGCTGCAATATCATACAACTTCCATGATTCGCCTACACATATAGGTAAATAAAACCTCCCCACTACACTGAAAATCAAATTCAGCTTCTTACCATGGTTCATGGGGTCCTACACTGTCTGGCCCCTGTCTTCCTGTCCACCCTTATCTTCTACTCATTCTGTTCTTCTACTGTTCTCTACACATAAGCCACCCTGGCCTTCTTTCTGCCCCTCAAACAATTTGAGCTCACTCCCTCCCCACTTAGGTTCTCAGCAGACTCTCTTCTTCTGTGTGGAATGTTCTGTTCCTATTTCTTCCAAGGATTGCTCCTTGTCATCATTTCAGGTCTTATCTCAAATGCTCTGAAAAACTTTTCCTTAGCGCCTTGTCTAAATAATGCCCAATTGCTTTTTTATACCACTGTTCATTTATTTCTTTAGAGCACATATCATCACCTGAACTTATCACACTGGTTTATTTATTTATATGCATCATTTCATTTAACAGATATCAAAGAACACCTACTATGTGCCAGACACTGTTAGAGGCCCTGTGCACATAACAGTAAACTACAAAAACAGTAAATAGTAAATAAAACAGAAAATTCCCCTGACTTTGTGATGCCTACCATTATAGTAGGGTACAGTGGTCAGTAAGCAAATAGTAGAGGTCATGTATCATACGTTGGGTGGGTGTAAGTTCTATAGAGACTAATAAAATAAAGGAAAGGGAAAGGGAGGCCTAGGGGTAGCAGTTGGTGGTGGTGATCAGGGCACATTTCCTTAACAAGGTGACATGGGAGCCGACTGAAGTTAGTATTGGCAATCTGAGCAAGAAAGGTCTTGAAGCAGAAGTGTACTTGTTCTTTCTGAGGCATAACATCAAGAGTCCAGGTGACTTGAGTGGACTGGATGAGGCAGGAAGTTGCAGTTGATAAAGTCCTAAAAGTAGGGCTTCCCGGGTGGCGCAATGGTTGAGAGCCCGCCTGCCGATGCAGGGGACACGGGTTTGTGCCCCAGTCCAGGAAGATCCCACATACCACAGAGCAGCTGGGCCCGTGAGCCATGGCTGCTGAGCCTGCGTGTCCGGAGCCTGTGCTCCGCAACGGGAGAGGCCACAGCAGTGAGAGGCCTGCGTACCACAAAAAAACAAAAAAGTCCAAAAAGTAATAACCATGTAGGGGCTTGAGACTACTGGTTTCCCCATAAATATGAAGGTACATGTTCTGTAGGCATTTGAAATAGTAGACTTTTCCAACCTTCTCTCTCCTCCCACTCTGCAGAAGCTGAGGACAAGGAACTCTGTAGTATTACTACCCCCAAAGAACTGAGATCACAATAGGTCCAAGAGTGATGATGATAGTAAACTGCCAAAATTGAATTACTGAGACATTTACTGCCACATCTAATCCATTGAGCGCAGTTCAGTGATTACTTAAATATGTTACAAGTGCTCTCTAGGTTTTAAAAAATGGACTGGAATATTCCTTTACAGATATTCTTTTACACACATTCCTATGTGTTTTTTTTTTTAAGATGAGCCATTAATAATAAACAATAATATTAACTATTATCTAAATTTAGTATGTTAGAGCTTTAAAATACTTTGAAAATATAAGCTAGTATTTTTAAAAATAGCATTTAATATTGTTAATGAAGGCTTAAATCACAAAAACTAATCTCAGAATAAAAACATATATGTGTATGTATATATATATACATATATGTATCCACATACACAAAAACACACATACACATACACACATAAAAATTAGCAGAGGTGTGTTCTCCAAGAACCTCCCTTCCTGGGTCATGGTTTTACTCTAACCCTCATTCTGGGATTTCTCTTTATAGTTATAATTTGACTGGATAGACACGCTAGACCTGTCCATGGATCACTATACTTTGTATGATAACTATGAAAAGGGATGATACTTACGAAGAATAATGTTCTGGAATACTGTTTTAACACATCATTTTGAGTAAAAATTAACATCCATTTATGGTTAAAAGTCTCAATAAAGTGGGTACAGAGGGAACATACTTCAACATAATGAAGACCATATATGACAAACCCACAGCTAACATCATACTCAGTGGTGAAAAGCTAAAAGCATTTCCTTTAAGATCAGGAATGAGACAAGGATGCCTACTCTTGCCACTTTATTTCAACACAGTATTGGATGTTCTAGCCACATCAATTAAGCAAGAAAAAGAAATAAAAATAATCCAAATTGGAAAGGAAGGAGTAAATCTGTCATTGTTTGCAGATGTCGTGATACTACATATAAAATCCTAAAGATGCCACCAAAACACTATTAGGACTAAAAAATAAAATAGGTGAGTACAAACTTCCAGTTATAAAATAAATGAGTAATGTGGATGAAATGCACAGTATGGGGAATAAAGTCAGTAATATTGTCATAACTTTCTTTGTATGGTGACAGATGGTAACTAGACTTGGCATGATGGTCATTTTGTAAGATACAGAAATATCAACTCACTCTATTGTGCACCTGGAACTAACATGATGTTATAGGTCAATTATACTTCAATAAAAAGAGAAAATAAAAGAAAATCGGAATTGTTCATGATCACCTGGCAAGTCAAATTAGTAGATTTCAACAGAAAATTTTCAAGACTGAAGGGCTGTGTATTCTAAGTGATATTTCTGCTCAGTGGTAATGTTTAACTGAGCCTTTGATTTCTGTTTATTTTTTCTCCTTTTGGATGCCTACAGGTGTAGAATGAGGAAGTTATAAATGGATTATTCAGAAGATTTTGGCTGTAATACAGAACTGAAGTAAAATCTATTAATCATTTCTCCATTACTGATGCCCCTATACTAAGTCACAATGATTCTTTATTGGGCAAGCATACCAGATTGGTGTCCCATGATAATTTAAAAGGCATAACAGTGAGACACAAATATGTATCACAAAGAGAAACCCATCATCCCTCCAACTGACTTGTGCATTGTTGAAAATTAAAGCAGAATTTCCAGGAGGTGTACAATAATGCTTCCATGGCAATTTTGGATCTCATTTTCATTCCCAACTTGCTCATTTGGTTTCCACAACAAACCACTATCTTTTCTTGTGCAATAAGGTTAAGGTCTGTGCCCAGTTCACAAGGGCATTGTACAGCTTATTAAATATACGTAATATGTTTTGGAACTGTCCTTAGAATGAATGAGATGGATGCAAAACAAGATTAACCTCTGTTGTGTGGCTTTTCTGAGTCTAATCAAATGTATAACACATCTTTTTTCAAAAGGTACATGGGAAAATCTACAATATATGCAATGTTAATAAACTTCTCCTAGCTTTAATGATCCCTATTAGGACACCACATATTTTAGTTGTATTGTCAAATGTATTTGAGAGCCCCACTTGGTGGTGCACAGTGTACATTAGAGAGAAAAAGGTATTTTTCTCCATGGAGGAAATTCATTTTATCACACTGAATGATTGGTACCATGATTGAGGGGGGAAAGGAAATGCAGTCAGCATGAAATCGATTCAATTTACTTACTTAAAGCAGATTCCACATCAACCTACTAACAACTCCACTAATGGTAATAATAATTGTAATTATAATTGAGGTTATTAAATACTATAAAAGCTACATAACTTTTTTTTACGGCTAAACAAAAACCTTAAAATCCCTAATAATCCAAGACAAGTTTTGGTCCTCCTGTTAAACACTATACTCATTCTTTCATTCATTCACCCATCCATATCTGCATTTGATAAATATTTATCAAACACCTACTATATGCCAGGGCCTATACCTGTATTTGGAGATACAGCCTTGAATGAAATCAGGTGAAGACCCCTCTCCTTATTGAGCATGAATTTATAGTTATTAGTTTACCATATAATTGTTTATTATGTTACATAAAGTGTCTCATGTGGTGATAACTGACTGGGGGAAGAATAATGCAAGGGATGTGTGGTGATTGTGGGAAGAGAGTTGCACTTTTAAGTAGCATGGTTGGGGAAGGACATGCTGAAAAAGTGAAAGTAGAGCACAAAGCTGAGGAACAAAGATGATTCCATGCAGATTCTTAGAGTGAGAGCATTTCTAGCAGAAGACAAGAAAGCACATTAAACCTGAGGCAGGGGAGCCTGCTTAGCAGTATTCAATCACGAGACCAGAGTGAACCCAGTGAAGAGGAGAGCAATGAGAGATAATAGAGCCAGACCTTGTAGGACGTTTTAGGCCATTTTAAAGGTCTTTTGTGTTTGGAAATACGAAGAGATCAATGAAATAGGAGAAACTGTGATCATAGCATCCTAGAAGCAGAATGAAAAGAGTTTCAAGGAGAATTTTAATAGTACTATCTACTATCACATTATAGTGCAAATAACCATTGTTCCTTACCTGTGATGTTCAGAGAACTCTGACCTCTAGGTGAATAACTACCATGTTTGTCTTATTCTCCATTGTCTCTGCTGCAACTAGCCCAGTGCCTGATACATAGCAACACTCAATAAATATCTATATTTCAAATAGATGAATACATTTTCTAGTTTAATGATTATAGCAAAATTATTCATTAGCTTTCTCTCTTACAGATAAGAGAAGACCAAGAGAGGGTAAGGGAGGTACTGTCGGGTTTTCTGAGCCTACAACTGGTGGTCCTTCTGGTCTTGATAATAGAACTTGAAATTTTCAGAGTAAATGCCTGAGATCTGGGACTTTCCTTCTCCTCTTGAATATTAGAAAAATCTTACCTGCTGCCCATTGCTGGCTGTGAATACCTCTTGGTGCTGATTTTGCCTCCCCACTCTAAGATGTCACCAGCTACCCTGCTGAATTCACATCTTGCCAACCACAACCTAGCTTGGGCCTCAAATGGCCAGGGTAAACAAACCAAAAATTATCACTTGGAAGGAACATCTGATTATCTCAGCAGCAATTGCAATGAAAACAGAACACAGGAAAGGGCAGCTGTCTACTTCAGTGCTTTCATTCCAGGCTCTGATTGTTATGGAACGAGGTGGCCTTTCCACCTGGCAGTGGATCATAGGACCAGGTGGTGCCAGGTGGCATGGACTGTGGGGAAGAAGTTGGAACATCTGTGACCCACCCATTTAGGCTCTGCTGAGTCTCTTCAAATCTCTAGGGTGCCCTAATCTACAAAAAATAAAAATATAACAAAGAAGGATCCTAGAGATCTGGTTTGGGATCCTGGCCCTACAACTTACATGCTGGTGATCTTAAGCAAGATGTTTTTACCTCTCTGAGATACTGTTGCATCAGTGGTGAAATGTTAATAATGCCCAATTCACAATGTTGTTGTGAGAATTAATGGAAAACCATGCGAAAAGAATTAGCTATGGTGGAGACCACAAAATGTTGGTTGACTCTGATGCAAAATTGCACTAATAATGTCCAGCTTACTAGAGTTCTTTATCGGGGTTTGGAGCAAATGTGTACTCAACTAATGAAAACATTATATTGCATTGTAGTGTTAAAAGATAAACTGAGACATGTTAAAAGTTCTAAGAGTTTATCTGAGCAAAAATAAATTCTCATTGGGCAGCATCCAGTCTAGAAGAGAGAAAGGAGCTTCGAGGAGCTGTACAAAATGAATGACTTTTACAGCAGAAGGAAGCGAGAACAAGGAAGTTATACTATGCAAAAAAAGTGGATCGGTTAGCGTATAGTTACTTTCCTTCAGGGAGTGGCAGGGCTGTGTAACGCAGATGACCCATCTAGTGCTAATCAGAAGATTCCCAGTTGACTGGGTTAAGATTCCATTTCTGAGAGAGCGGAAACTGTAGTTAAGTCTCAGTTTGGTGATGTGGGGCTTATCATCAGCGACTTTCTGGGGACTTGTTTTTAACAGTATGGACACCATACAGGGAGATCTATCTGTGCCTGAGGACAGAATTTTTTATATTATTGGGTCCCCAAATCTTCTAACATCCTCCAGTGTTTACTCATAATCTCAGTGAGAAAATTAATCTCACTGAGATGTTAACATTATATATGTATAATTTCTGTGCAATATATGCTATAATTAATGTGGTTATGGATATTTTGTCTTCATACTACAGGTAAGTTGGAGGGCATCCTTAACATCTTAGTTGTGAGTGGGTCTTAACTTGTTGAGTGAGATTGATGTCATAGTCAACTGTGGTCGAGGAGTGTTTTTTTTTTTTTTGAGAACTGAGTGGGAGAAAGTGGGGTGAGTAGTAGAGGTGAGATAATTAAATTTTTCCTTGATTTGTGAAGAAGAGCAATGGGCATTTGACTCGTAAAAATCTTTAAAACAATTTTTTCTGTGTCTCTGAGGACAGACAAGGAGCCAAGAGAGAGGAAGATTAGGCAGTATGCTTACAATATTATACAGTCCCCTTGGCGAGCGTACCTAGAGGGTTAATAAAGGCAGCACCAGTGCTAGTCCAAAGGGACCTTTGTGCAAATCAGAAAAAAGTTGCCTCTTATTCTGCATACTGCTCCCTGCCAGAAAGTTGTGATGAATATGCAATTTTGTTGGAACTATGATGTGAATGGTGGCTGCTAGACTTGTACCTAGATCAATGTGCAAAATTATGTGTTGTAGTCCTTAAGACCAGAAACTTTTAATTTAGAAATTTGGTTATATTATTTGGTTGTTAAATGCTTAGAAGGAAGAGCAAGTTGTCTGTGAGTAATGCCATTCTCTTCCCTTTAGTATCTAGTAATTTTTGTTGTGTTTTTTTGACAGTTCTGTTCATCATCAGTTTTACCTGAATGTAGTAAGAAACAGGAAGACTATTTTATGAAAATATATACTATGTGCCAGACACTATGCCAATCAATTTATTTTCTCATTTAATTCTTATAAAAATTTGGTGAGGTAGAGGAATTATTTATTCCATTTCATGGGTGAAGAAACTGAGAGGTTAAAACCTGCTGGTGGGGTAGACCTGTGTTTGTACTTGGACTTGTCTGACTCCAGGGGTTGTGCTAGTGAGAATGATACAACATACAAGTAAAAACTGTCTAGTCCGCCTCTGTTAGCAGTGCATATGGTGATCCTGGACAAGTCATCCTCCTTCTGAAGTCTTTCTCACAAGAGTAAAAAGATTGAAGCATCTTAGGTCCTTGCTCTTCAAAATGTGTTCTGTAGACAAAAGTCGAATCAGCAGCTCCTGGTAATTTATGAGAATTGCAGAATTCCAGCCATACCTACTGAATCAGAATCTGCCTTTTGAACAGTATCCATAGGTAATTTGTTTGCACATTAAAGTTTGAGAAATATTAATTTAGGTCCTTGGGTCTTTTTCAGATCTAATATTCTTTGAGCCTCAGACAACATTTGCCTTCAGTTCTTCATTACAAATAAAGAGTGTTATCATAGAAAGTGGACAAATCTGGGTTCATATCTGAGCTACCCAATATCACCTAAGTCACCTTGGGTGGTCCCTTATCTTCTCTAGGAAACTTGAAAATCGCCGGAGTCAGCAGCCAAATCCTATATCCTACTGATAGGAAGATACAGCCTGCCTTCCTGACTTCTAGGTCAGCGTGTAGAGTTTAGAGTCACATGTGTTCACATTTTAGGAAGATGCAAACCGTTTTGAGTCATATGCCTCATCTCAAGTCACAGAACCATCCTGCCCTCTCTTCTAACCCTGAACTCAATTGTTGTGTGGCACCAACAAATTTGTTTTAATGTCCCTGCTCCCTGGCTGTCGCTCAGGGATGCTCTGATTAGCTGTATCCTAAGGGGTGACAAATGGATGCATAAGCTATTTCTATTTTTATGATGCTGCTGCTCTGTGATTACATTCCGGAAGGAGGGTGAGCCTGCGGTGAAGTGTGAGTAACCTTACCCCAGCCCTTTGGCAAATAAAATAAAATTTAAAATCATCAGTGCTTTGAGGCCATCTATTCTGGGTTTGGGCCACCCCTGCTTTTCAAATCCTATTTTAAACTTTCCTCTGTTGCTAGCAAGCTGTGACAAATATATTATTTTCATGTCATTACTCATCCTTCTATGAGGCCACCTGTATTCCTGGGCCCATATCTGCAGACCAAAATTAAACTAAGACAACTGGTCCACTCATAAGGATGCTTCTCCCAGACTCCACTGTATGTGATACAGATGGAAATACTAGAACTAGGGCAGAGATGGAAATAAGAGGCAGGAAGGAGGAGAATGTAGAAGAGAGATAGAGATGAAGATATAGGGACAGAAAGAGATGGGCATTGAGGAAGGAAGAAAATAGAATAAGAAGGAGTGAAGAACAAGAAGTAGGGATAGCTGTTTGATAGGGAGAAAGTGTGGAGGAAATGATGAAGAGAAAGAAACATTTCATAAGTAAAGGGACTTGAAATACAATGAGATTGATGTACATGATAGGAAAAAAGAGTGTGAGTGAGAGAGAAAGATACCAAAAGAAGAAAAGAACATAAAGGGAGAGATACAAAAGTATAAACGGTAGGATGGTCATATAATTTATCATCCAAACTTTGAGAGTGAAAGGGGAGGATATTAATAGTGTTACTGCAGCAATAGATGAAAACAGGATTGTCCTGAGAAAATTAGGTTATGTGGTCAGTCTAGCAAAGTGTCTCTCAAAAATTCTGATCAACTTAATCTCTGCTTCCCGTGTGTCACTTGCTCTGAGTTGAGGCTCTGTGTGGATCTGTTGGGTAGGGTACACTGTATAGTATAGGGCCTATGCTGGAGGAAAAGGTGAGCTGAGGCCGAGAGTGGTTTCCCAGGAAAAGAATGCCCATCAGTCTAGTGAAATTATTTGACAGAACACCATTGTATGGTCTCTACTACAGCCAGTAATTTCCACATGTTTTTAATGATGTCTTAGAACAGCACAGTGAGTTAAGCATCATCAAAATTTCACCCATGGTGGGGGAAAAATTATGAAAAGACCCTCTTAGAATAACCTAAGGTAGGTCCAATTCTGCAATGAACTTTTATTCTGCCACAAAAATATGTCTCTAATACATATACATCTTTATTTCTATTGCCACTCTCATCATTTTTCCTGTACAACATTATTTCTGCTCTCCCAGTCCCTTTCTCAACACCCTCTCAACTTGCTCTATACTTCTCAGAGAAAGAGCAATCCCAGCTTCTCCATACGTCTCTTCTCAATGAAGCCCTCCAGAGCCCATGGAAACAAGCTGGCCAAAATTGGGGCCTTTAATAAATTTGATATAAAATAATGCTTAGTAACAATATTCACTTCTTACATGGGAAATAACACCTAAGTCAAGTAGTTGTTTAGAATATCATGTAAAGCTATTCTTTGATAAGTATTTTACCGTTATTTCAGATAGAGCATGTTACATGACTTTGCAAGTTTTGAAGCTGATCTAAGAGAGTGGGTCACTGATTCACACTTCTTAGAAGGGAACTATGTAAGGATAAATAAGAGGAATGATTGCTTTAGAGTCAGTGTGGTCCAGCAAAGTGAACTGTAAAGGGAGCACAGGAAATAAGAAAGCAATAAGAGCAGTAGTCTCAGCTTTAGTACAAACTGTGGAAACTGAAATATCAAAATTCACTTGGTCTCAGTTATTAGCCTATAAAATGAGCGTTTGATAGGCAGAGCATGTGTGGGGAATCTCTGCTGCCACTCATCCTTCCTGTACCCAAGGTGACCATTGCTCATTGGTCAGGATACACTCCCCTTCCCGTGTTGTAGCTTCAGAATCTTTCTTAACAAAAAGTGCTTCAGGCAGCCACCTCCAACTGAATAGTGAGTAGACTTAATCGTCAGGTGGAAGCTATATGGTCTTGGCATTGCTTTAATTATAAAAGTCCATTCTTCCTTAATGTCTCTCACACATTACTCGTCTCACACAGGATACTCAGATGATATCACTTCATTCCTTAACCATTATAAGAGTTTCCTTAATGGTTTCCCTGCATCTGGTCTTACCTCCCCATACCCCATAATTACAATGGGAAATTCCCAAAGCATAATCAACCTTGGTGTGATTTTAGGTAATGTTGCTATTAACCCATTGTAGTAGTCATGAAGGCACTCACACAACCATGGCATGCAGTGGAAATGTATTTATTTTGCATTTAAGCAGTTAGATTGTTGACCTATTTTATAAACTGTGCATATCTAGCCCCTGCCTACTCAGCCATCCTCATTTCACTTATTACTTTCTCTGCCCCTTAACTACACAAGCCTTCTTTCAGATTCTCAGTTATGGTCAGTACACCTCCTGGCCTCAAGCCCCTCGGATACCATGGTCCCTCTGTTTACAACTTCTTCTTGGCTCCAATTTTGCCTGGATTACTCTTAATCATATTTCAGATGTCAGATTCAATGCCACATCCTTAAAGGAGTTTTCCCTGACTTTTCAGCCCAAGATAAACATCCCTGCTACATGCTTTTTTACTTCCCTAGTGTAGATATATCACCACAATAAAGAAATCATTGAATATTAGATTTAAATGTCTCTCTCACAATAAAATTAAAGTCCCATGGGAGCAATTGCTACATCTCTGTTATTTTGTCTCTTCACATATCAGCCCATAGAAGTTTCTCAAGAAATATTTGTGAAATAAATAAATGAATGAATAAATAACAAAAGTACCATCCAAAGTAATTAAATGTCTTGTCCCAAATAAATGGGCTTACTAATGGCAGAGATTGGACATTAATTAGTTTTTTTCTCATTCTATGTCTAGTGTATATCTTCGAGGAGGCATATTTACCCAAAATACTGTGCTGCCTCTCTGAAGGAGAGAGGGAGGAGAGAAAAGAAAAAGGAAAAAAGGAAGAGGGAGGAAGGGAGGAAGAAAGGAAAAAGAGTGGAAGAAAAATAAAAAGGAAGAGGAGAGGAAGAAAGAGAAAAGAAAGAAAAAGTAGGTGCTCAGTCAGAGGCAACTAGAGAGATAGGACATTTCTTTTGTAGTTGCTTGACCAAGATCAAGAAAAGCTCTACTTATGAAGTCAGAAAGAGAAAAACAAATACCATATGCTAACACATATATATATGGAAACTAAAAAAAAGGTTCTGAAGAACCTAGGGACAGGACAGGAATAAAGACACGGAGGTAGAGAATGGACTTGAAGACACGGGGAGGGGGATGGATAAGCTGGGATGAAGTGAGAGAGTGGCATGGACATATATACACTACTAAAGGTAAAACAGAGAGCTAGTGGGAAGCAGCCACATATCACAGGGGGATCAGCTCAGTGCTTTGTGACCACCTAGAGGGGTGGGATAGGGAGGGTGGGAGGGAGACGCAAGAGGGAAGAGATATGGGGATATATGTATATGTATAGCTGATTCACTTTGTTATAAAGCAGAAACTAACCATTGTGAAGCAATTATACTCCAATAAAGATGTTAAAAAAAAAACAGAAAAAATTCTACTTGATAAGAACTAATAGACTTGGAAATAGCTGGACTGAGACGTGTTCACAATCACCAACAATTTGCAAGAATTCTTAAATGGAAGATATTTTGGTTTCTGAGCTGGTTGTTCTTCCCAAACATTTCAGTCATAATAATAATAATAAGGAAAAAAGCATTTATTCAGCTGTTCTTTATATATCAGGTACTATTCTAAGTATCTGACACTTTAATTCACACAACTTAAAAAGTAAATGCTATTACTATCTCAATTTTATAGGTGGGAGAAATTAAGACGCAGATAAGTTTTAATAAGTGGTGAAATACTCCTCCACAGCTGTCATGTGCAAAAATTGATACTATCCATTTTAAGTGAGAATATAGAGAAAGGGCACTCTTACATGCTGATGCCATAGTATATATGTATGCCCTTTTATAGGGCAATTTGGCAGTAGCTATCTAAAATTTAAATATATTTACCCTTAGCTCAACAAATATATTTCTGGAATCAGTCACAGAAATATCCACAACATTATGTATAACAACAAACAAAAACAGGCATGAAAAGACACTCTAAATGTATATCAGTTTTTAAATGGCTAAAAATTATACCCATTGTGTTAGTTTCATAGGGCAGTATTAGCAGATTACCACAAACTAACTGGCTCAAAACAACAGAAATGTATTGTCTCATAGTCCTGGAGGCTAGAAGTCCACAGTCATAGTTTTGGCAGGGCTATGCTTGCTCTGAAGGCTCTAGGGGCGCATCTTTGCCTCTTCCAGCTTTTGGTGGTTGCTGGAAATGCTTGGCTTGCAGATGCATTCCTCCAGTCTCTGCTGAAAACAGCACATTGTGTTCCCCCTGTGTGTTTCTCCTTTCTGTGTACCTCTGTGTCCAAATTTCCCTCGTCTTATAAGGACACCCATCATTGGATTAGAGACCACTCTAATCAAGCATGGCCTTATTTTATCTAATTACATCTGCAACATTCACTTAATTTCCAAATAATGTTGCATTAATTTTGAGGGAGTGCTATTCAACCCATATATCCATGCTCTACAATATTTCATTGTATAAATAATGGTGTTAATTATTACAGATTATATCAAGTATTCTTCACTACAGCATTATTAGAAAGGTATATTTTTTATTGCTGTTAACTGTGAGGAAACTGAAGCTCACAGGATAAATCAATTGTGCAGGATGACCTAGGTAGTATGGGATCAAATCTGCATCTGCCTAAATGCAGAGCCCATATTCTCAACCATGATATCATTTAACACTAACACAAACTAACACAAGAAATCGGGGTTTTTTTCAGATTAAGAAAGCAAGTTCTTTGTAGTACAATATGTACAGTATGATGCCATGTCTGTTTAAAAAATTTATAACAGTGATTATAATTATGTGATAGAAATGTATTAATTATAAAATATAAAAATAATAATTGATACATAGAAAAACATGGATTTTTGTTAGATGGCAGTAATGGATATGAAATAAGGATGGGGTGAGATGTGACAATCACATAAAAATTTTACATATTACATTACATAATTTTAAAAACATATGGTATCAGGGAAGAATTCAGATTTCACCAGTTTTAGCCATGCTTTCTTGTCCTGACTTTAAAAGCCTTCAAGTACAAGGGGCGTAGGTAGAATGTAGCCAATTTGCACTCACACAGGAGATTTGGTGTCTACAATTCAGTACAAAACATTCACTTCTCTCATTGGATCCTCTGAATAACAGGCATCCCCTTCCTTCATTCACTCAGTTGCTCATTAGTCGAACAAAAATATTTGAGTAACTACTCTATATTCGTTATCATGTCTCTTCTATATCTAATATTCTACGATTGTATTTCTACATATGTTAAAAAGAAATAAGAGTAGATACTATATGTAGACAAAAAGAGGGTAGGGGGGTTGGGAGAAGTTTACTGTATTTATAAGAAAATAGAATGTACTTAATTTAATATTTATGGAAATACACAGTTGTAAATTAAATGGAGGGTGGAAAAACTATCTGATACTTTTCTTTCTGTAGTTAAGTTTCTAAAAAATACTTTAGGTGTTTAGTCCCCCCAATATAATTTTCTTGTGAGGTTATTCATTTCTATAATCCCAGAACCCAGCATATTTCTTGGTATATAGTGAACACTCTACATAAACTGGTTAAATTAATTTCCTTAACAGCAGAACAACAACCCTGCAAAGAAACCATTTGCAAACAATCATAATGCAATACATATGGCAGTGTGTTTTTTGAAATGTGATTGTGGAAGATGTGGGTATCTTGGGGAATGCAATTCTGATAGGCTTATTATTTTCTTTTTTCTGTATTGTCTATTTTTAAAAACAATGAACATGAACATATATTACTTTCATAATAGGAAAAAAAGTATTTTTAAAAAAGATATTAAACTTAGTATCTGGCAACACGCTAGACTTCTCAATATATATTTGTTGTTATGATTATCACAGCTAACTAGTAAAGGTAAGATAATTTGCTATCCTGTCAGTACATAGAAGTAATACTTAGCTTAGCTTCGTTGACTTAACTCATGGAGTTTAAGGGTGTGTGAGCAAACTCGTATTATCCCTATTAAATTTAAATAAATAGATACAACTTAAGTAGTAGAAAAATGCCTTAGTAAGAATAAACAAATGTGAAACATTTTCTAAAACAAAACATGCTACACAGGAGGCTACATTCTACAGTGAAAAGAGTCTTGGGCTTGGAGTTAGCATCCCTGCATTCAAAACCTTCTTTTAATCATATACCCCCCAAGAAGTCACTCAGCTTCTCTGAGCCTTGCTGTCTCCATCACCAATTAGCTGGTCTTAATATTTTGCCTAAATACTTCACATATTTACTTTCAGAATTACATGAGATAATAGACATTGCGGACTTTAAGTCTTTGAGTTTTCTGTAAATATTAGCAATTATCCATGTGACAAATGCAAATAAATTCCCTCATCCATCACACCCTCAGCTAGATTCCTATAGCACAAAATGTTAGTACTAGCTTACTGTTTATTCATAAGGGTCATATCTTGTTGGTCCAAGATGTTGAGCTCTTGAAAAGAGTCTAATTTATACATTTTGAACCCAGAGGACATAGAATATTGCTAGGTGTATGGTTTAAAAAAGTTTAACATTTTTCTGAATTAGTATTAAGTAAATTTTATTTAATGTATAATAATGACAAAGACATGTAGGTGTGGTAAAAGAAAAGTTTATTTTAATATTTAATATAAATTAACCAAATTTTATTTGACTTTAATAGTGATTTGAGTTACTAAAGTGATATACACTTATCATTATCACAAAATAGAAAAATTCTATAAGCAAAGGACAGATAAAACAAAGAAAAAAAACACCCACAATGCCACTTTTTCAGAAACAGTGGGTCTTAACATCTTAGGGTATGACTTTCCTGGACCTTCTCTGTAGATATTTGGGGCTCAGACAGCACAGTAGGAGTCAGTGTGAGCTCTCATCTATGACGTGATTAAAACATTGGGCTGCTTACATAACCCTTGTGAACTTGGTTTTCTCATCTTCAAAATGGAAATAATGGTACCTACCTCATGAAGTGATGAGGATTAAGGAGATAATGGACGTGAATTGCTCAGTGCACTGCTGATTCTTTCCTGTATCTGAGCAACTTCACGTGTCAATGAAAAAACTTCTCCAACACTATATTAAATGACAACAGAATATTCCAGTGGAGTTTATGTAAATGGATGTGAAGAATGTGTGAGATTCCTCCTAAATTTGCCACTTGCAGATTTCTCTCTGTACTTTCTGCTGGGTGATCTCTCAGCTGGATTTTGCTTTGGAGCTGCACTTGCACAATTGCTGCTTCATGATGATTCCTCTCCAGTTCAGATTCCATTTCCCTCAGCGCCTCCTTACAACATACCTATAAAGATAAACTCTGGGCCAAGAACTTAATGCTCACCAAGCAAAATCTGTCTGCTGGCATGGCTCCTGGGTTGCCAGCACCCCTGCTCTGTTGAGCTGATAAGATAGACAACAAAGGGCCAAGATTTTTTTGGCTCTAGGCTTTTCAAATTATCCAGTGTTCCAGGTGGGACGGAATATGAAGTAGGAAATTTAATATGCCAGTAGCAACTCTCAACCTTTAAGTCTTCCAGAAAGATGTGTTTCTGATAAGTTGGGGCAAATTCCTTGCTGTAAGAATTGCAAGGAGACAGTTTTATACATAATCACAAGTACTGTGTTAAGTCCCAAGGAGCTGTTATTCAAGAGAGTGGTTGCCACTTAAGAGGTTTGACTCATTTTGTTCTAAAATTAGTGTACCAAATCTGGGGTTCGCATATCTGAGTGTGATTTCTGACTTTGCAGTTTATTAGCTGTGTGATACTGTAAAAATGCTTTACCTCCTCTGAGCCATAGTTTCTTCAAATACAAGATGGTTCTAATAATACTCACCCACAATATTCTTGGGTATATTGTGGTGAATAAGGCTAAATATGTTTGTAATGTGATTATACATGAGTAAATGCTTCGAATATGCCAGTTCCTTAATCTTCTAGGAACAACATTTTTTTGTTTGTTTTGTTTTATTTTTAAAACAATCCACTCTCCACAATGAGTAGTTTAGGTGGTTCACCAACCCACTTCTGTATGGGTTGAAGCATAACCTAGTCACGTACAATCAGTGTATTCTGTCCTTTGTGCTACTGAACTGATTTTGAATAAACCTATCTCAGGATGAAACTTTTATCTAAGGACACTTTTTTGTCACTGGATTTGCTGTGGCTAGTAAGGTCTAGGCCTGTAGTTGCCATGAACACCATCTATAGGGACCCTACTAGAGTGAAGCCAACCTAAAGGAAAACAATGTTGAGAGATGACATTGCCTGGGTCTCTGGTCCCCCCAAAATTATATCAATCAATATTTTTCCTTTACTCTTAACCAGTATGTGTTGCATTTTCTATCACTTGTAACTAAATGAATCCAGACTAATAGAAGTATTATCATGGTTTTCTTTTTCAGAAAAACAAAATCAGTCTAAAAGAAATTGGGTTAGTTGCCCGATGCCTACAGCTGAGAAATGGGGCATCTAAGCAGTTTGGCAGAGTGATTTCTAAAGCCTAGAGTGCTGGGTTCAAGGTTAGTTTCATGACCCATTAACTGTAGGATATTGGGCAAGGTGTTTACATTTTCTGAGTTGCAATTTCTTTGTATTTAAAGTGAGAGTCATGGTTCCTACCTCACAGGCTTACTGTCTGAAATTATATATATATATATATATATATATATATAAAATTATATATATACACATACACAATTTTATATTTCACATTAAATAATTATTAGCTATGATAATAATACTATTATCATTAAATTATTTAATAGCACTAACAATTAAGTAATGATAATTATTGTTATTTGGGATTCAAATCCATGTCTCTGATGTCTATCTTGTACCTTATCCACCGTGACGCTTTTATTAGGATGGGCTATACAAAGGGTGCTAAGGGAGGGGTATGAGACATTGAATGGAAAGAAGAATGAAGAGATGAAAGCCTGGATGTCACTCTTAGCTGTAACCCAGGCCAGAGGTCCTAGGAATTACTACTAGATGGTAGCAGTGTAAATGCAGTGAAGCAAGGGAAGAGACTTTCAGGCTTTTAAAGATTAACTGGTTTGCTGGCCGCCATTTGGAAACACTGGCGTAAATTTCCCTGGTCTTCAGCACCACTGGCCTGACTACCTCCCTGGAGAGCTCATCTACTCCCCACTTATGTGAATTCCTATGAGGACAGAGTGGCAGCATAGAATGGTACAGACACCACCTTAAATCACCAACTTCATGCTCCAGCCCAGCTGCTCACCTATTTCAGAGACAGCTTGGAGCACTGCATCACTGTCTCTGAGCAGCTTGGGGTACGATAGATGACACGGTCTCAGACAGAGAGCTGCTAGGACCTGTGTTTCTTCTCGTGGGAGCTGAATTCTCCTGGTAATACTTTATTTCTTAAGAAAAGAATGGCCACTCTGACAGCAATTCCATATAAGAAGAGGCAGGATCTGAATGATGAATCCCAAAGTGATCACCAACTCCTGTTCCTACTCCCCAGTCTGAAGCTAAAACCCAAGATTTATTGTGATTAGTACAATTAGTGATTAGAAGCATAGAGTTTGTGGTCAGGCTGAACTAAGAACTAAGCTATCTCTGCTGCTAACTCTGGTGATCATGGATGACTTTCCTAACCATCTTCACTTCAGCCCCCTGCTATCTAACTCTCAAGACTTGTAGCAGTTAACGATTGCCACAGTAATTTTGCATAGATGGCCAACCCAAAATTCAGTGGCTTAAAACAAAATCACTTATACTCAAAATCACAGCGGTTTGGCTGATAGAGACTGGACTGAGCCAGGAGCTCTTCTCCACGCTGCAGCATTGGAGGCAGCTCTGCTTCTCCCTGTTGGTTGTTGGTTTGGCTGTTTCTGCTCCATTAGTCTCATCTTCTGTAGGTCAGCAGGTTAACTGGTACTCATTCTTCCCCTGAGGTGACAGATGCAAGAGGGATCGTGAAAAACATATGATGCCTTTTCAAGCCAAGGTTTGGACTGGCATGTTGTTACAAGCACTGACACTCCTCACATAGTCCCTCTTCTATATTAAGAGAAACAACCACACATTGGGTCCTATTAAGGTCAGCTGTGTCGTATAACATAATATAATCATGAGAGTTATATATCACCGTAATCACAGGTTCTGGGTATTAGTGTAGGACAGAACATCTTCGGGTGGACATTATAGAAGTTCAGCCTATCCCAATGACTAGTACAAGATGGGGTTAAATTTTCCTAATCCGGGATAGTATTGCAGAGTATATAGTTGCTGTACTTGGCATATGTTAGGTTCTAAGTAAATATTGTGAATTATTGAATAGATAGATGAATATTCCAAAGAATGGTCTGAGGCTTCCCAAGACTTATAAAATTCAGCACATTATATTTTTTCTTTAATCTTTTCAGAGGCCCTGAAAGATACAGCCTGGTGATAACATTTGAAATTCACTTGAATCAGGCTAATAATTAAATTGCAATATTAGATCTCAAAAGAGCTCAGTAGACTGAAAAAAAAAAGTGCTTTAAACAAATTTTAAAAGGATGAATGTAAAGTCCTGAATTTAGATTCTTAAAACATCTTTACACATAAGGAAATGAGACTTACCAGTGGCACATATGAAAAATTAGTTGTCAAGTTCAATGTGTATCAGAAGTATAAAATAGCTGCTCTCAAAACTAAAACAATTTAAGGCTAAATTAAAGAAATGTAATGTCAGCCTCCAGGTAGGAGATAGCTTTGCTTTATGCTTCCTGTTAAAACCATGCCAGGTTTCAGAGAGCACAATTTAAAGGGGATTTAGACAAATAGAAACAGATGAAGAGGAGAAAAATCACGCTATGTGTAGTCTCCAGATCATGCCAGATGGGCAAGTTTGGTCTGATGTGATTAGGCTCGGGGAACAAACAAGAAATATAAACATTACCAAGAGATAAACTGACTTGGATTGATTAAGACAATGAAGAACAGTCTCAGAGCTGGTAGGAGAGGAAATGGGGAGTGAATGTTTAACAGGTAGAAATTTCCTTTTGGAATTGTGGAAAAACTGTGGAACTAGATAGTAATGATGATTGTACAACATTGTGAATGTACTTAAAGCTACTGAACTGTACATTTTAAAATGGCTTAGAAGTTTGCTATGTGTATTTTACCACAATAAACAAAATTTTAAAATAAAATAGTTAAATGGCAAATTAATGTTATATGTATTTTGCCATAATAAGAATTAATCTAACAACCTCAATGATGTTGGCTCAATCCTGATTCTGCATCAGAGTCATCTGGAAGCTAACTTCTCCCTGAACTCTACTATCACCGACCTGGAACATGGACTAGCTTTTGGGAAACACTAACCTCAAAGCCTGAGTTTTCTATTAATGCAGGCATTCAAACAATGACATTGGCGATGCAATTCCAGATTAAAAAATGAGTAAGCCTAGAAGACCTATTATTTCTTGTCCAACTCTCAAAATTATTTGAACTGATAACATTGCAAGAGATCAATCACAGGTTTGTTATGTATCTTTGACTCCAATAAGAAAGTGAAAGCTTCTTCCATTTCTTCTTTGTAAAAATAATCTGATGCCAAAATTTATCTCAGATTTCAGGGAAAACAGCCATGTCAGGGAAAACAGTCAGTGTAGCATAGTGATTTAGAGCATGGGTTTGCTATCACATGAGTTCAAATGGTGAGTCTAGCTTCTACTACCATTTTTTTTTTTTCATCTCCCTGTACTAGATTAGGTTCCTTGAGAAATAGACCCAGATTCTGAAATTAGCATGTAGGAGATTTGCTGAGAGTACGCTTGAACACATTGATGAGGGGTGAGGGATGAGGAAAGCAGGATTGGAAAGAAGGAGAAATTGAACTGCAGTGCATTTGTAACAAAGACCTCATCCTATCCTGTGAGTATGTTGGGGCTGAAATGGCACATCAGTATTGTCCTGCATTGAGGCTCTGGGGTGGGGCCTTCACAGCCCATAGATTCCAGTCACTGGTGTGAGCTGTCCCTGGGGAGGGAGCATGGCCTTGGGTAGAGCATTTCTCTTTGACCATGTATCCTTCCTGGAGGAGGTCTCAGCTAAGAACCCCTCCCAACAATTGGGAGAATTGGGTTTCAGTCCAGAAGCAAGGATGAAGGATGTTACCATATGAATGGTACCATAGCATCAACTATAATCTCTGTTTTCTTTTTTTTCTTTTCAGTTTTAAGGAAAGGATAGCAATGTCTACCTCACAAAATGATTGTGCTGTTTAAATAAGATAATGTATACATAGTGTTTATCAGTGTCTGTGTTATAGCAGCTGTTCAAAATGACATATGCATTGGGCAGAATTCTAAAATGCCCTTCATCTCTGTATATCCCCTTCTCTCTATGTATGGGTAGAGCCTGTGAATATGAGGTGATAACATTCTAGTCATTATGTTACATTACAGGCATATCTTGGAGATATTGTGTGTTTGGTTCCAGACCACCACAAGGAAGTGAATATTGCAGTAAAGCAAGTGACACAAATTTTTTGGTTTCCCATTGCTTGTAAAAATTATGTTCACACTATACTGTAGTCTGTTAAGAGTGCAATAGCTTTATGTCTAAGCAAAACAATGTACATACCTGAATTAAAAAATACTTTGTTGCTAAAAAAAGCTAACCACCATCTGAGCCTTTAGTGAGTCATAATATTTTTGCTGGTAGAGGGTCTTGCCTCAGTGTTGATGGCTGCTGACCTGTCGGGGTGGTTGCCGAAGGTTGGGGTGGTTGTGACAATTTCTTAAGACAACAGTGACGTTTGCTGTACCAACTGACTCTTTCATGAATAATTTCTCTGTAGCATGCAATGCTGTTTGAGAGTATTTTACCCATAGTAGAACTTCTTTCAAAATTGGAGTCAGTTCTCTGGAACCCTGCTGCTGCTTTATCAGCTAATTTTATGCAATATTCTAAATACTTTGTTGTTTTTCATCAGTCTTCACAGCATTGTCATCAGGAGTAGATTCCATCTCAAGAAACCACTTTCTTTGCTCATCTATAAGAAGCAACTCCTCATGCATTAGTTTTATCATGAGATTGCAGCAACTCATTCACATCTTCAGGCTCCACCTCCAATACCAGTTCAGTTGCTGTTTCTACCATGTCTCCAGTTACTTCCTCTACTGAAGTCTTGAATCCCTCAAAGTCATCAATGAGCCTTGGAATCAACTTCTTCCAAACTCTTCTTCATGTTGATATTTTGACCTCTTCCCATGAATCACAAATGTTCTTAGTGGCATCTAGAATGGTGAATCCTTTTCAGAAGGTTTTCAGTTGACTTTGCCCAGGTCCATCAGAGGAATCACAATCTATGGCATCTATAGCCTTATGGAATGTATTTCTTAAATAATACTTGAAAGTCAAAATTACTCTTTGATCTGTGGACTGCAGAATGGATGCTGTGTTAGTAGGCATGAAAACAGCATTAATCTTGTTGTACATCTCCATCAGAGTTCTTGGATGACCAGGTGCATTGTCATTGAGCAATAATTTTTTTTAATAATAATACTGTTTAAATCTTTTTTTTTTTTTTCTGAGAGTAGGTCTCAACAGTGGACCTAAAATATTCAGTAAACCATGTTGTAAACATATATGCAGTCATCCAGTCTTTGTTTTTCCATTTCTAGAGTACAGGCAGATTAGGTTTAGCATAGCTTTTAAGGAACCTAGGATTTTCAAAATGGTAAATGAGCACTGGTTTCAATTTCAAGTTACCATCTGTGTTAACCCCTAACAAAAGAGTCAGCCTGTCCTTTGAAGCTTTGAAGCCAGGCACTGACTTCTCTCTAGCTATGAAAGTCCCAGATGACATCTTCTTCCAATAGAAGGCTGTTTCATCTACATTGAAAATTGGTTGTGTAGGGTAGCCACTTTAATTAATGATCTTAGCTAAATCTTCTGGATAACTTGTTGCAGCTTCTACAGCAGCACTTGCTGCTTCACCTTGCACTTTGATGTTATGGAGAAGGCATCTTTCTTTAAACTTCATGAACCGACATCTGCTAGCTTCTAACTTTCCTTCTGGAGCTTCATCTCTCTCAGACTTCATAGAATTGAAGAGTTAGGGCCTTGCTCTGGATTACGCTTTGGTTTAAGGGAACGTTGTGACTGGTTCGATCTTCTATTCAGACAACTAAAACTTTTTCCACATCAGCAATAAGGCTGTTTTGCTTTTTTATCATTGGTATGTTCACTGGAGTAGCCCTTTTAATTTCCTTCAAGAACTTTTTGTTTGCGTTCACCACTTGGCTAACTGGCAAAAGCACCTTGCTTTTAGTCTATCTTGGCTTTCAACATGCCTTCTGCATTAAGCTTAATCATTTCTAGCTTTTGATTTAAAGTGAGAGACATGCGACTCTTCCTTTCACTTGAACACTTGGAGGCCATTGTAGAGTTATTAATTGGCCTAATGTCAATATTGCTGTGTTTCAGGGAATAGGGAGGCCCAAGGACAGGGAGAGATTTGGGGAAACAACTGGTCAGTGGAGCGGTCAGAACACACACAGCATTTATCAATTATATATGCCATCTTATGTGAGCGCGGTGCCCTGAAACAATGACAATACTAACAACAAAGACCACTCATCAGAGATCACCATAATAAATATAATGATAATAAAAAAATTTTGAAATATTGCAAAAAATCCCAAAATGTGACACAAAGTGAGCACATGCTGTTGGAAAAATGGTGACAGTGGTGCCAAAAATGGTGCCAAGTCCTCTCAGAGGAGTAAGTGAAGAACAGTTGGTCAGACAAAGAAAGCAAGAGTCTTATCTTTTAAGTCATACTAATATGTTTGGACATTTTCCTAAAGGAAATGTTGAGATTTTGAAGTGTTTAAAGCAAATTAATTAAATAGTCCATTGTTTCTCTACATTTATGACTTTATTTATTTCATACTGGCCAATTGAAATGCCTCATACCCCTCTTTTTCTTTTTTTTTTTTTTGCGGTACGTGGGCTTCTCACCGTCGTGGCCCCTCCCACTGCGGAGCGCAGGCTCTGGACGCGCAGGCTCAGCGGCCATGGCCCACGGGCCCAGCCGCTCCGCAGCATGTGGGATCCTCCCGGACTGGGGCACGAACCTGTGTCCCCTGCATCGGCAGGCGGACTTTCAACCACTGCGCCACCAGGGAAGCCCCTTCATACCCCTCTTTGCATTCAACATCCCTTCTACTTCTTAAGTTCCACCTTCCTGTGGTAATTTTATTTCCTGGTAGATGTGCATGAATCTTATCTGAGCCTTTATTTTGATATAATACATCCTAATTTTTTTTATAACAGTTACCTGGATGCATGTCTTATTTTTCCTGGGTAAGACTTGACAATGAGCTCATTGAGAACAGTTATCATGCCTAGAAGAAGTTTTTTCATGTAGTAGTTTCTAATCATCATTTTAAAATTCACAGGCATGATTTTTGCACGTGTGTATTACGTGTTTGCTCTTTGTACCAGACACATATAGGCTACAAAGTAGGGGCTCAGACTGCAGTGGGTGAGATAGACAAAACAAAGAAGAGCAGGAATAGAGGCATGGGTGTTTTAAAATGTAGGGTTTATTATTATTCAGATATTGTGAGATCAACAGATCATGAGATGACTACCATTGAGAAAACAGTTTGCCACTCATAGCTCCCAAGAGGAAGGGGCATGCCACACTATGCAGGGTCATGTGGAGAAGCACAAGGGTAGGTCAGGAGGTGGAAGCAGTGGAAGGAAACATGGCAAGAGCCTGTTTTTTCCCATGGGGGAAAACAGGTAAGGGAGGTAAACATGTTCAGGATTGGCTGGTGTAAATACTTTCAGCATGCTCTGGGGTGTAGTGGTTAGCCTGAGTCGTCTGGTACTGGACTTGAGGTGATTAAGGCAAAGGAATATTGACTTAGATTCTACGAGTCAGAGGAGATGTATGTGTTTAAGAAGGCTGGGTTTTTAGATTAGTCTGCATATGAAGGGTACATCACAGATGAGGTGTTTACTCTAGGAATTGGCTAGCCCTGGGAGGGGCAGTTTCCCCACCACCAGTAAGACCCCAGATGTCAACATCAGAATAAAAAGACATGTTTAGTACAATGGACTAGAAACCACAGGAAAGCAGAAAGATGGCCTTTAATACTGGATAAAGTGAATTTATTGTGAAGAGAAGTACAGGATTAGGACTTGATTTCAGGCATTATTATGCCACTGAAAAGCTATGGGACCCTGCAGAATTTACTTCATCCCTCTGTGATTCAGTTTCCCAGCATGAAAGTGAGGGTGCTGGATCAATGGTTTTCTAACTGTACTGCCTACAATCCAACAAGGGCCATTAGGAGGACCTAGTAGGGTCAGCCAAGAAGATTGGCTTTTTAGGCTTTTATCCCAGCCTCAATCAGAACACCAATGCCTTTATTCATTTTATTTGCTGGAACCAAATGTTGCTAAGTGTGAGTGCATCATGCACCACCACCCCCAATACAGAAGTAAGTCTCAGAACAATTTGAGGAGGAGACAGCGTTTCCTTTTTCTCCTTTCTAGTTCTCCTCCCATTATTGCTTGGGAAAACATCCTCAGAATCTAGATGGTAGAGGAGAGGATATCCTGGGCTGGAGCAGATAGCCAGAGATAAGCAAAATCCTCTGTGATTGTTGCAGTGAGCTCCAAGAGCATCCTCATGAGTAAACCAATCACATGCTGCAATTTACCACACTGCAGAAGACTCTCAATGCTCTCTGCCTACATCTGTCTCTCATTATAGCTCCTCAACTCCACTCTTTTGCATCATTCATACATTTCAGCCAGCAGTAAACCCCAGATCATGAATTCATGCACTGTAAAGTGATAACAGTCTGACCCACCATGGAGTTGACCACAGGAGTAGATTGCTATGAGCCCACAGCAATGTTGTTTTTTTGTTTTTGTTATTTTGGTTTTTTTCCTGCAACATCTTTGAAACCTTTCCCCATTACCATTCCTATTTTTGGTGCCCTATTTCATAGCTCATTGCCTCTCATCTGGTCTATTTCAGTAGCCTCCTACTGAAGGTCTGCCCATTTCCATTCTCTTTCCTCCAAATCATCTTGCCCTTACTAATAATATAATATTCTCCTTTTAATTCTCTTTCCTGGCTCTCCATTTACATCACTATAAATTTCATAGGACCAAGGTCTTCCGTAGGCTGAACTTTTTTTGTGTGGGTAAAACTTGTGTGATATATTCACATTGTTCTGTTAGTAATGTACTTAAAATCTGTATTATCAAGTCAACTCATCAATTGGTTTTACTTACTGCTTATCTTCATCTTACTAAATATTTAATATTTTCTTTCCTTTTATTTAACAGCTTTATTGGAGTATAATTGCTTTACAGTGGTATGTTACTTTCTGCTTTATAACAAAGTGAATTAGCTATACATATACATATATCCCCATATCTCTTCCATCTTGCATCTCCCTCCCTCCCACCCTCCCTACCCCACCCATCTATGTGGTCACAAAGCGCCAAGCTGATCTCCCTGTGCTATGCGGCTGCTTCCCACTAGCTATTGATTTTACATTTGGTAGTATATATATGTCCATGCCACTCTCTCACTCTGTCCCAGCTTCCCCTTCCCCTTCCCTGTGTGCTCAAGTCCATTCTCTAGTAGATCTGCGTCCTTTTTTCTTTTCTTTTTTTTAATTTTTTAACATCTTTATTGGAGTATAATTGCTTTACAATGGTGTGTTAGTTTCTGCTTTATAACAAAGTGAATCAGATATACATATACACATGTCCCCATGTCTCTTCCCTCTTGTGTCTCCCTTCCTCCCACCCTCCCTATCCCAATCCTCTAGGTGGTCACAAAGCACCGAGCTGATCTCCCTGTGCTATGCGGCTGCTTCCCACTAGCTATCTATTTTACGTTTGGTAGTGTATATATGTCTATGCCACTCTCTCACTTTGTCCCAGCTTACCCTTCCCCCTTCCCGTATCATCAAGTCCATTCTCTAGCAGGTCTGCATCTTTATTCCCGTCTTGTCCCTAGGTTCTTCATGACCATTGTTTTGTTTTTTAGGTTCCATATATATGTGTTAGCATACGGCATTTGTTTTTCTTTTTCTGACTTACTTCATTCTGTATGACAGCCTCTAGGTACATCCACCTCACTACAAATAACTCAATTTTGTTTCTCTTTATGGCTGAGTAATATTCCATTGTATATATGTGCCACATCTTCTTTATCCATTCATCTGTTGATGGACACTTAGGTTGTTTCCATGTCCTGGCTATCATAAATAGAGCTGCAATGAACATTGTGGTACATGACACTTTTTGAATTATGGTTTTCTCAGGGTATATGCCCAGTAGTGGGATTGCTGGGATGTATGGTAGTTCTATTTGTAGTTTTTTAAGGAACCTCCATACTGTTCTCCATAGTGGCTGTATCAATTTACACTCCCACCAACAGTGCAAGAGGGTTCCTTTTTCTCTACACCCTCTCCAGCATTTATTGCTTGTAGATTTTTTTTATGATGGCCGTTCTGACTGGTGAGAGGTGATACCTCATTGTAGTTTTGATTGGCATTTCTCTAATGATTAGTGATGCTGAGCATCCTTTCATATGTTTGTTGGCAATCTGTATATCTTCTATGGAGAAATGTCTATTTAGGTCTTCTGCCGATTTTTGGATTGGGTTGTTTGTTGTTTTGGTATTGAGCTGCTTGTATATTTTGGAGATTAATCCTCTGTCAGTTGCTTCATTTGCAAATATTTTCTCCCATTCTGAGGGTTGTCATTTCATCTTGTTTATAGTTTCCTTTGCTGTGCAAAAGCTTTGAAGTTTCATTAGGTCCCATTTGTTTATATTTGTTTTTATTTCCAGTTCTCTAGGAGGTGGGTCAAAAAGAATCTTGATGTGATTTATGTCATAGAGTGTTGTGCCTATGTTTTCCTCTAAGAGGTTTACAGTGTCTGGCCTTACATTTAGGTCTTTAATCCATTTTGAGTTTATTTTTGTGTATGGTGTTAGGGAGTGCTCGAATTTCATTCTTTTACATGTAGCAGTCCAGTTTTCCCAGCACCACTTATTGAAGAGACTGTCTTTTCTCCATTCTATATTCTTGCCTACTTTATCAAAAATAAGGTGACCATATGTGTGTGGGTTTACCTCTGGGCTTTCTATCCTGTTCCATTGATCTGTATTTCTGTTTTTGTGCCAGTAACATATTGTCTTGATTACTGTAGCTTTGTAGTATAGTCTGAAATCCAGGAGCCTGATTCCTCCAGCTCTGTTTTTCTTTCTCAAGATTGCTTTGTCTACTATTACCATTTTCTTAATTGTTCTGGGTTTGTTATTGTAGGTCTTTTTCCTTTTCTTGTGTTTCCTGCCTAGAGAAGTTCCTGTAGCATTTGTTGTAAAGCTGGTTTGGTGGTGCTGAATTCTCTTAGCTTTTGCTTGTTTATAAAGGTCTTAATTTCTCCATCCAACCTGAATGAGATCCATGCTGGGTAGAGTCATATTGGCTGTAGGTTTTTTCCCTTTTGTCACTTTAAATATGTCCTGCCACTCCCTTCTGGCTTGCAGAGTTTTTGCTGAAAGATCAGCTGTTAACCTTATGGGGATTCCTTTGTATGTTATTTGTTGCTTTTCCTTTGCTGCTTTTAGTATTTTTTCTTTGTATTTAATTTGTGATAATTTGATTAACGTTATCTTGGCATGTTTCTCCTTAGATTTATCCTGTATGGGACTATGTGCACTTCCTGGACTTGATTGACTCTTTCCTTTCCCATATGAGGGAAGTTTTCAACTATAATCTCTTCAAATATTTTCTCAGTCCCTTTCTTTTTCTCTTCTTCTTCTGGGACGCCTATAATTCGAATGTTGGTGTGTTTAATGTTGCCCCAGAGGTCTCTGAGACTGTCCTCAATTCTTTTCATTCTTTTTTCTTTATTCTGCTCTGCGGTAGTTATTTCTGCTGTTGTATCTTCCAGGTCACTTATCCATTCTTCTCCTTCAGTTATTCTGCTATTGATTCTTTCTAGAGAATTTTTAATTTCATTTATTGTGTTGTTCATCATTGTTTGTTTGCCGTTTAGTTCTTCTAGGTCCTTGTTAAACATTTCTTATATTTTCTTCATTGTATTTCCAAGATTTTGGATCATCTTTACTATCATTACTCTGAATTTTTTTTCAGGTAGACTGCCTATTTCCTCTTCATTTGTTAGGTCTGGTGGGTTTTTACCTTGCTCCCTCATCTTTTGTGTGTTTTTCTGTCTTCTCATTTTGTTTAACTTACTGTTTCGGGGGTCTCCTTTTCACAGGCTGCAGGTTCATAGTTCCCGTTGTTTTTGGTGTCTGCTCCCAGTGGCTAAGGTTGGTTCAGTGGGTTGTGTAGGTTTCCTGGTGGAGGGGACTAGTGCCTGTGTTCTGGTGGATGAGACTGGATCTTGTCTTTCTAGTGGGCAGGATGACATCCAGTGGTGTGTTTTGGGGTGTCTGTGACCTTAATATGATTTTAGGCAGCCTCTCTGCTAATGGGTGGGGTTGTGTTCCTGCCTTGCTAGTTGTCTGGTATAGGGTGTCCAGCACTGTAGCTTGCTGGTTGTTGAGTGGAGCTGGGTCTTAGCATTGAGATGGAGATCTCTGGGAGAGCTTTCACCGTTTGATATTGTGTGGAGCTGGGGTATCTCTGGTGGACTAATGTCCTGAACTTGACACTCCCACCTCAGAGGCACAGGCCTGACACCTGGCCAGAGAACCAAGACCCTGTCAGCCACACGGCTCAGAAGAAAAGGGAGAAAAAAAAGAAAGAAAGATAGAAAAATTTTTTTAAATGAGTAGTTATTAAAATAAAAAAGAAAATAAATTATTAAAAATAAAAACATTAAAAAGTAACAAAAAGGGAAAAAAGAAAGAAAGAAAGAAGAGAGCAACCAAACCAAAAAACAAATTCACCAATGGTAACAATCGTTAAAAACTATACTTAAAAAACAAAAA